>NW_026611338.1:580000-805000 GCF_029633865.1 Lampris incognitus
AGTCCGTCGTAAAAAGAGAGAGTGAACCACAGCTCCGCCTCTAAATACGTCACTGGGAAATATGACACCACCTCCGGTGGGTGTGTGCTTTCCCCCGGGACAGACGTTCCCTAACCATGCCGTTGTCCCGGGAAAATGGACCCGCCCATCTGTTGGATCGCCAGGTCTTTCTCCGGAAACACCGGATGACGACCCAGTCGCCGGGGAGGTAGGAATGGAGAACCTTCTCAGCTGGGGTGGGGAGAGCAGCTGCCACCTGTTTGGGAGACTTGGGAGAGAGCAGAGGAGAGATTACAGCAGTGCTGTAGCATAGCATGCTCGTAAAGAGCGGTTTGGGGAAGAGCTCCCGGCGCAGGGCCCGTTCCCATGGTCGGAGGCCGTCCCATGACAATCTCAAAAGGACTAAGCCCTGCTCTGGAGTGTCTTTGTCGCACGCGCATGTACATAAGTACCAGAAGACGTAAGAAACTGTCTCTGTTGCCAGAGAGCACCAAAGTCCACGCCGAAAGCGTAGCGTGAATCCGTGTAGATGGTGACAGACCAGCCAGCTGCCAGCTCGCAGGCCGCAGAGAGGGCCGTGAGTTCAGCAGCCTGTGCAGAGAGGTGAGAGGGCAACGAGCTGCAATTAAGGCAAGCGGAGGCAGAGCAAACGACCCAACCAACCTGACATTGGCCGGTGGTAAGACAGCGGGAAGCCGACCCATCCACAAAAAGGACAACGTCAGGGTTGGCAAGAGGAGTGGAGCTGAGATCAGGCTGAGGTGAACAAACAGCAGAGACAGCTGCAACGCAGTCGTGTGGTTCACCATCGTCTGGTGAGGGAAGAAGGGTGGCGGGGTTAAGGACAGTGCAACGTTTGACAGTGATGGTGGGCATGTCAAGGAGCACAGTGTTGTAACGTAGCCACCGGGCTGCGGACAGCTGTGACCTTTTCTGTTCAAGTAGGAGGAGCGGGACCGCATGGGGAACCAGGAGAGTAACGTCGGAGTACCCCACGATGTCTCGCGAGGCCATCACAGCCTTTTCAGCAGCAGCGACGGCTCGAAGGCAGCGAGGCAAGCCAGCCGCTACCGGGTCAAGTTTGGCGGAGAAGTAAGCCACAGGGCGCAGCTTGCAGTCCCCCATGAGACTGACTGCAAGAGGACGGAGATCATGCAGCCGTTGCGCTCATCCACAGTTTGAGTGAATGCTTGAGCGGGCTCCGGATAGCCAAGAGTTGGTGCGATTTGGAGCTGGACTTTCAGTCCCTCAAAGGCTTTAGTTGCCTCTGGGGTCCACAAGAGGACCTGTGAGGCGGGTGCATGAGAGTCAATGAGGGCCCGAAGGGGTTTGTCAAAGGTTGCAAATGCCGGAACGAACAAGCGACACAGTAGGAAGCCATGCCTAAGAACAGGGTATCTGCAGGTTTCACTAAGTTAATTTCAAGACTTTATAAGACCTTTTTAATGCCACTTGGATCGGAATTTAAGACCAAGATCTACAACAAAATATATACATATGGTTGGTAAGCCCTAACGCCCAACAGCTGAATATTTAAATATTTGATTCGCGCGAGTGCAGTTTTATCGAAATGGTTAAACAAATGTATGTTTTGTGACACGCTGATGTTGTAACCGCATTTCTTGACGTTCAGACCGAATATTTAAAGATTTGATTCGCGGAATTTCGCGCGATTGCAAACAGATAAGCTGAAGTCCTCCTCCATGTTGAAAAAGCTGCCATAAACTACACGCTGCTGTGACTGGTTGATTCGCTGTGAGCATTTGATGACAAAACAACGAATCACAGCAGAGCGCGCAGCGGAGGTCCCTCCCCCCTCCATCTGGCCGATCAATTCTAGCATCAACTTTTCTTCTTCTTCTCTCGGCTGCTATTTTGTCATGACTTAGTTAGCATTTGTCCGCCAAATTCTGTATAGGCTATACCATTTAGCAATTAACCGCTCAGTAAAACCAACATCGGTATTCTTTTCGATAACTAGTTACATTAATATTACCTACAACCGTGAGTTGCAGGTAATATTGCCATGGTATCGCATCATCCAGGTCATTTCTTTGTCTATGGGGGATACATATTTGTTTTAATTACAGGGAATAGCATGCTATAGGTAACAGGTGCGCCTGATACGAACCTGGAATTCATGAAAATAGCATGTGTGTTAGAGTTTATGGGAGACCCCAAGCGCACGACACCAGACAGAGATGGGGTTAGCCGAAAACTGGCGTACTTTATTCAAACATAGGAAGGCAATGAGCGACAAGGAAAAAACGGAAAGTCCAAGGGGGGAAAAAACTCGCGGGTAATCCAAACGGGAACAAGGCAGGATACTTCCACGGGGAAACCTTGCAAGGGAAAAACATGAACCAAGGGCTGGGATGAGTTCGTAGAGAAAAGGACCGTGAGAGGAGAGTCGCCGCTACTGCGGGGAGGTAACAACACGAACTGACAACGGGCACGTGGGAGGCCACCAAACTTAAGCCCAGCCCTGATGACTAAGCCCGGCCCTGACGAGCCGATTGGCTGCCGGCATGGGGTGGGCGGGCCACGGTGCGGGGTGGGCGAGCCATAACACTTGTTTCCCTTTTATTTTATTTTTTCCCCCTCAAAATTCACTTAATCCTACCAAATGACCACTTCTATTAGTGCGAGACCGAGGGTGAACAGCCGCTTAATTGTCAGTGCACGACCTCATCTGGTTTCAATAGTACGCGTTTTAAATGATCATTTTATCCTTTAAAGAATTCTGCTTACCCGTGCGATGAATCTCCCAGGGTTTTGCTGAGGGATCTCAGCGACACCGACCAAACGGACCACCCGCCTCTCCCTTTCTTCTTCTCAAACCTGGTGAGGTTATTGGGAGATCGGTGACTATGTCCTTGTCCCGAGATGATCGGTCAGCCGGTTGTCCGTCTGGCGGGGCGACGTGAGATCCCGCTTCTGACACCAAATTGTTGTGGATTTTCCTTTATCCTTTTAATGGGCTCTTGCCCCAGGAACCTCTGGCGAGAATAATCATCGGACAAATATTAAAGAAAACAGAGAATCTTTAATGCATCTGCAGATGGAGAGACATAAGGCCACACAGAGGTTCGTCTGTGAGGATATGCTCTGCCTCTGAGCTGGAGATAGTGGTTTTTTATAGAACAGTCCGTCGCGTCATACACTATGTTTCCTGCGTCAACTAAGGTGTAATCTTAAAAAGGAATGAAGGAAAAATCTACGTTAATCACGTTCTGTGCCTCATGAGTGTCTGTACGCCTGTTGCACTTGTCTTTTGCTCAACCTGGCCGTTCCTGGGATGCGGCAACGGGGAGGCAAGCATAATAACAGTTGCTATGTGGCCCCATGGAAGGTACGCATGAGAACAATGGTCATGTGTGTCTGCAGTGAATGAGAAGTTTCATACACACAGACAAGTGGAAAACCACAGAGTACATACGGAGTGCATATGGAGAACATTTTGTACTCCACATACATCACCAACATCCTGCTCAGCTCTCCCCTTCTCAGCCTCCTCCTGCTCAGCTGCACCACTCTCCTCTCAGAGCCTCACCGCAGCCACATCGTGATGACACGACTGGTACGAATGACATTGCGAGCTACTTGGTGCGCCGAGAGCTTGTGAATTCCGGTCTCATCCGGTTCAACGAGCGCCCAGAAAATTATTGGGCATGGAACTCCTCTTTCTTCAACGCCATTGAAGGACTGAACTTAACTGCCAGCGAGGAGCTCGACCTCTTGACAAAGTCGTTAGGAAAAGAGTTCTCAGAGCACGTTACAAGGATTCGCTATGTGCACGTCACCGACCCTGTAGTGGGCCTACAACATGTCTGGGAACGCCTAGAAGAGTGCTCCCCTGAAGTGATCGAGAGAGCGCTCTTCGAGAGGATAGAGAACTTTCCAAAAATCGCTGAGAAAGACCCCGTAAAGTTGAGGGAACTGGGAGACCTGCTGATGGAGTTAGACTCTGCTAAGTGTGAGGGCTACCTGCCGGGGATCTCGTACCTGGACACCGCCAGGCGTGTCAACCCGATCGTTGAGAAGCTGCCACACAGTCTACAAGAGAGATGGATAACTAAGGGTTCCCAGTACAAAGAGCAGCACCATGTCTCTCGCCCCCCCCCATTCACCTTCTTCGCAGACTTCATCTGCAGCGAGGCACACAGAAGAAACGACCCCAGCTTTACTCTCCCTTCAGCTCCCTCGAAAACGTCCAACAAGTCCTCCACAGGGTCCTCAAAACATGAGCGATCAGAAAAGGAATCAAGACACGCCAAAAGGCATGTCTCCACCCACAAGACAGAGGTCTCAACAAACCGCTCAGCTTCTCAGTCACGCAGTTCGAGCAGCAAGCCTGGCGACAAAGGTAAACAATGTCCCATCCATCAGAAGCGCCATCCTCTAAAGAAATGTCGGGGTTTTCGAAGCAAGTCTCTTGAGGAGCGCAAAGCCTTTCTGAAAGAGATTGGTGCCTGCTACAGGTGTTGCTCCTCCACAACTCACCTGGCGAAGAACTGTAAGGCAACTTTGAAGTGCAGCGAATGTGAGAGCGATGACCACATAGCGGCGCTCCACCCTGGACCTCCTCCACGGGACAAAAAAGACAAGGACCCCACCTCAGAGCATGGCGGGGAGAGTGAAGAGGAGGCGCCTCCACCAGCAGTCATCTCTAAATGCACAGAAGTTTGTGGCAGAGGCCAAAGCCTCAGATCCTGTGCCAAAATCTGCCTGGTGAAGGTATACGCCAAAGCACACCCAGACAGAGCTAGTAACGTCTACATCGTCCTGGACGACCAGAGCAACAGATCTCTGGCGAGGTCTGATTTCTTCCACCTCATCCAAATCAGAGGTTCAGACTCACTGTACACCCTGCGTACATGTGCAGGTGTCACCGAGACATCTGGAAGAAGAGCCACAGGGTTCTTGGCGGAGTCGTTGGATGGAAAAAAACAAGTGTGCTGCTTCCAACACTCATTGAGTGCAACCATATGCCTGACGATCGGTCAGAAATCCCGACCCCAGAAGCTGCACAGCACCACAGCCACCTGAAGTCCATCGCTCGCAGAATCCCTCGCCTGGACCCTGAAGCCCAGATCCTGATACTTCTGGGACGCCACATCCTTCAGGTCCACAAAGTCAGGGAGCAACGCAATGGTCCTCCCAGCGCCCCCTATGCCCAACGTCTAGACCTGGGTTGGGTGGTTATAGGGGACGTGTGCCTGGGTTCAGCCCACAAGCCAGCAGCTGTGACTTCCTATCGCACCAGCGTGCTCGAAAACGGAAGGCCATCTCTCCTCACTCCGTGCCCCAACCGTCTCCAGGTCAAGGAAAGGTTCCTCCTTACAGCATCAAACATGACACCCCAGTCCCTGATGACGACAAAGTGGGGCTTTCCATCGAAGATCGTCTGTTCCTGGAGTTCATGGACAGAGAGATGGTGATGGACGACACCAACAGCTGGGTGGTGCCTCTCCCATTCCGATCCCCTCGTCGACGGCTCCCGAACAATCGAGACCAAGCTCTCAGCAGACTTACCTCTCCCCGCCGCACCCTGGAAAGAAAGCCTAAGATGAAAGCCGACTTCGTCAAACCTTCATGCAAAACATCTTGTATTTATTTATGTATTTGTATTATATAATACAGACAAGAAGGAAAAAGGCAGAGACAAACATTGAAAAAGTCAATTTCTGTTAATGTGTTTTACATGTTATGCATTGCATTTCAAATAAAAGTCCAAAAGTAAGACTAAGGTCCATTTTTGGTATTTTTGGTACTCACTATAGGGGGCTGTTTTACTCCAGAAACATACATATATACTGTTTATGTGTATGTGTATTTGTATATGTATATGTTGAGGAGCTGCTGTATCAAAATTAGTTGTCTTCCTCCAGAACTTAGTAAATTTGTCCATACATAGGTTCAGGGATAAAGTCCGCTTTTCTATGTTATATATTCATTTTATGATTCCAATCCATTCCTCTTTGCTGTAGCTCAGCATTTAAATAATTTTTCTTAGATTTGTTGGTTTAGTCAGTGTTTCCTCTACCCAAAATGTGTTATGCTTTTCTTTCACAAATGTGGGAATGATGGTCCAAAATTGCGTTAAAATGTACAAAACAGTGAAATTTATCTTGCCTGGCCGGCCAGCACTCTAGATACTCAGCACCCAAAAGCTCTGATCCTAGAATCGCCTCTGGTCAGCGCCAATCTTGTTATACGCAGCAAAAGACTGTGGCTGACTAGATAGCTATATCAGATGGCATAATTTTCTTGAATTATTAATTGATTATTAGCATTACACAATGTGTGAATTAATGTAATGTTTGATTTTGCAGTTTGGATGAGAAAAAACCCCGCAAGTTGGGTGTGAGATGGATGAAAAAGAAGAATTCTGGAATGAGTTGGACGACATGGTGGAGAGGGTACCCAAGGAGGAGAGAGTGGTGATTGGAGCGGACTTCAATGGACATGTTGGTGAAGGGAACAGAGGTGATGAGGAGGTGATGGGAAAGTATGGAGTCAAGAAGAGAAATGTGGAAGGACAGATGGTGGTCGATTTTGCGAAAAGGATGGAAATGGCTGTGGTGAATACATATTTCAAGAAGAGGGAGGAACACAGGGTGACGTACAAGAGTGGAGGAAAGTGCACACAGGTGGACTATATCTTATGTAGAAAGCACCATCTAAAAGGGATTGGAGACTGCAAGGTGGTGACAGGGGAGAGCGTAGCCAGGCAGCATCGGATGGTGGTCTGTAGGATGACTTTGGAGACCAAGAAGAGGAAGCGAGTGAAGACACAGCCGAAGATCAAATGGTGGAAGTTGAAGAAGGAAGACTGTTGTGTGGAGTTCAGGCAGGAGTTAAGACAGGCACTGGGTGGTAGTGAAGAGTTGCCAGATGGCTGGAAAACCACTGCAGAAATAGTGAGGGAGACAGCTAGGAAGGTACTTGGTGTGTCATCAGGACAGAGGAAGGAAGACAAGGAGACTTGGTGGTGGAATGAGGAAGTACAGCAAATTATACAGAGGAAAAGGTTGGCAAAGAAGAAGTGGGATAGTCAGAGAGATGAAGAAAGTAGACAGGAGTACAAGGAGATGCAGCGTAAAGCAAAGAGAGAGGTGGCAAAGGCAAAGGAAAAGGCGTATGGTGAGTTGTATGACAGATTAGACACTAAGGAAGGAGAAAAGGACTTGTACCGATTGGCTAGACAGAGGGACCAAGCTGCAAAGGATGTGCAGCAAGTTAGGGCGATCAAGGATAGAGATGGAAATGTGCTGACAAGCGAGGAGAGTGTGCTAAGAAGGTGGAAGGAATACTTTGAGGGACTGATGAATGAAGAAAATGAGAGAGAGAGAAGGTTGGATGATGTAGGGATTGTGAATCAGGAAGTTCAGCGGATTAGCAAGGAGGAAGTGAGGGCAGCTATGAAGAGGATGAAGAATGGAAAGGCAGTTGGTCCTGATGACATACCTGTGGAGGCATGGAGATGTTTAGGAGAGATGGCAGTGGAGTTTCTAACTAGATTGTTTAACACAATCCTGGAAAGTGAGAGGATGCCTGAGGAGTGGAGAAGAAGCATACTGGTACCGATTTTCAAGAACAAGGGCGATGTGCAGAACTGTAACAACTACAGAGGTATAAAGTTGATCAGCCACAGCATGAAGATTTGGGAAAGAGTAATAGAAGCTAGGTTAAGAGGAGAGGTGACGATCAGCGAGCAGCAGTATGGTTTCATGCCACGAAAGAGCACCACAGATGCGATGTTTGCTTTGAGAATGTTGATTGAGAAGTATAGAGAAGGCCAGAAAGAGTTGCACTGTGTCTTTGTAGATTTAGAGAAAGCTTATGACAGAGTACCGAGAGAGGAGGTGTGGTATTGTATGAGGAAGTCAGGAGTTGCAGAGAAGTATGTAGGAGTGGTGCAGGATACGTATGAGGGAAGTGTGACAATGGTGAGGTGTGCGGTTGGAATGACGGATGGGTTCAAGGTGGAGGTGGGATTACATCAAGGATCGGCTCTTAGCCCTTTCTTGTTTGCAATGGTGATGGACAGGTTGACGGACAAGATCAGGCAGGAGTCTCCATGGACGATGATGTTCGCGGATGACATTGTGATCTGTAGTGAGAGTAGGGTGCAGGTTGAGGAGAGCCTGGAGAGGTGGAGGTATGCACTGGAGAGAAGAGGAATGAAAGTCAGTAGGAGCAAGACGGAATACCTATGCGTGAATGAGAGAGAGGACAGTGGAATGGTCAGGATGCAAGGAGTGGAGGTGACAAAGACATCTGAGTTTAAATACTTGGGGTCAACTGTCCAAAGTAACGGGGAGTGCAGTAGAGAGGTGAAAAAGAGAGTGCAGGCAGGTTGGAGTGGGTGGAGAAGAGTGTCAGGAGTGATTTGCGACAGAAGGGTACCAGCAAGAGTTAAAGGGAAAGTTTACAAGATGGTTGTGAGACCAGCTATGTTATATGGTTTGGAGACATTGGCACTGACGAAAAGACAGGAGGCGGAGCTGGAGGTGGCAGAGTTGAAGATGCTAAGATTTTCACTGGGAGTAACGAAGAAGGACAGGATTAGGAACGATTATATTAGAGGGACCGCTCAGGTTGGACGGTTTGGAGACAAAGCAAGAGAGGCAAGATTGAGATGGCTTGGACATGTGTGGAGGAGAGATGCTGAGTATATTGGGAGAAGGATGCTGAATATGGAGCTGCCAGGGAAGAGGAGAAGAGGAAGGCCAAAGAGGAGGTTTATGGATGTGGTGAGGGAAGACATGCAGGTGGCTGGTGTGACAGAGGAAGACGCAGAAGACAGGAAGAAATGGAAACGGATGATCTGCTGTGGCGACCCCTAACGGGAGCAGCCGAAAGTAGTAGTAGTAGGATGAGAAAAAAAAAGGAGCCGCTGTGGGTACCACATACTGGAATGAGAAGCATGCAAAAGTGTTTATGCACTTTGTGTTAAGTTTGATAAGTTAACTTTTGTTGGTGCCTATAATACAGTTAATACGGTAGCCTGTTTCGTTAGTCACTTCTCCAGCAGTCTTTACGGTAACCCTCCTGTTAGGAGGAAGGCGCGCTGCTAGTGAAAGGCACTTGTTGAAATGTTTGGTAGGCTGAGGCCACTTGCTGTTGAGAGCGCAAATAAAGTTCAGTTAAATAAGTACAGTTGTCTTATTTGAAACTAACATTGGTAGCAGAGGATGGTTGCCTCGAATGACTTCAGACAGCCTCCTGGATTTGACGAAAAGAAGCCGTATGAAAACTGGAAAAATTAAGTGGAAATATGGAGACGGGTGACGAACTTGGACAAGAAAAAGCAAGCGTTGGCTGTGGCTCTATCGTTGACAGGTAGAGCGAGGGATACTGCTTTAGGAATAAATGTGGATGATCTAAATAAGGATGATGGAATGACCACTTTGATTGGGGAACTTGACAAGATTTTTTTGAGAGAAGAGAAGGACCGGGCTTACGAAGCCTATTCTGAGTTTGATCGAATATCGAGGGAAAATGGCGTCTCGATGGTGGACTTTATTGTTGATTTTGAACAGAAATACAACAGGATCCGTAAATTCGAGATGGTTCTGCCCGACGCTGTTTTGGCGTTTAAACTACTGGATACAGCAAGTCTTGATGTGAAAGACAAGCAACTGGCATTGACTGCATGTGGTAAACACACTTTTGATTATATGAAGTCAGCACTGAAACGCATATTCGGAGAAAAACATGAGCAGAAGGCGGGAGCCATTAACGTGAGTCAGGATGCAGCCTACTACACAGATCAAAGAAAACCGCACCCACGAACCCAAAGTGTGCAAGCTAGAGGACCACTCGCAGGCACAAATCCACTTGATAAGTACGGAAGACGAACAAAGTGTGGGATTTGTCAAAGCACATTCCACTGGGTGAAAGATTGCCCACATAAGAAAGAACACGTAAAGATAACAGAAGAAAATAAATGCACAGAAGAACCTGATGAGTGTAATATAACGCTGTTTTCTAAGGAATCGGATACGGAAATATTCATGGTTGAGGCTCTGGGATCAGCTGTCATTGACACGGCATGCACAAGGACTGTCTGTGGTGAAAAATGGCTGAATAACTATGTAGGGGGACTAAATGAGAAAGAAGTACAGAAAATAGTTAACACAGAGAGTAGCAAGCCTTTCAAGTTTGGGGATGGGCGAGTTGTACATTCGACAAAAAAGGTCAAGATACCAGCCAAGATAGGAGAAACAAAATGCTGTAGACACAGAAGTGGTCCCATCTGACATCCCTTTACTGCTGAGTAAAACGTCGCTAAAGAGAGCAGGAGCTGTGCTGAACTTGGAGAACGATACAGCAATAATGTTTCGGCAACCGATAGCTCTGAAGATGACCTCCTTAGGACACTACTGTCTGAACATAATGGATAATGAGTCACCATGCGATACATATGAGAATGTGGTCCTGGCCATCACAGAGAATATGACTAAGGAACAAAAACACAAAGCTTTACTGAAACTTCACAAGCAATTCGGACATGCATCAGTTGACAAACTGAAGAAGCTGCTGATAAATGCTGGAAACTCTGATAACGAGAGCACTGCTATTCTAGAGGAGATAGTAGGAAAATGTGAGATTTGTCTTAAGTACAGCAAGCCTAAGCCTAAGCCCAAGCTTGCTGTTGGGTCTGCCCATGGCCTCCCGATACAATGAGACTGTGGCAGTAGATTTACATGAGCTAGAACCGAATGTGTGGTACCTGCACATTATCGATCACTTCACACGCTTCAGTGCGGGTGGCATTGTGACCTCAAAGAAACCAAGTGTGATAGTGAAATGCTTTGGACATTCCTGGATCAGTGTCCATGGTCCACCGGAGCGTCTCTTCAGCGACAACGGTGGCGAGTTCAACAACGAGGAAATAAGAGACATGGCAGAGAACTTCAACATCGAGATAAAGACGACTGCTGGCTATAGTCCAGCGGTCGGGAACCTATGGCTCGCGAGCCATATATGGCTCTTCCGGTGACGGCATATGGCTCCCAGACAATTTTGAGTTGAAAATTATTTTTTTTTCAAAAAAATCAGTTTGGAACTGATTTTAAAATACTTGTGATATTTCTTAATAATACTGTGTCATTTTAAAGTAAACAGAAATTAGTTTTGAAGATAAATTTCACGGGTCACCCGTGGGTCGGGTCGGGAACCAATGGCTCGCGAGCATTTCCGGGTCATTGTAAAGGTGAAGAAATCAATTTTATCAGATAGCCAACTAGTTTATCCGCTTCAACCCTTGTAACGGAAAAGATGGCGAAAAGAAAAAAAGACGATGATTACCGTGCATTCCAGGCTGCGTGGACAGAGGAATTTGCATTTGTGGAGAGAGCAGGATCTGCGGTATGTCTAATATGCAATGATAAAATTGCATCGATGAAACGGTCAAATATAAAGCGGCACTTCGATACGCACCATGCTTCATTTGCATCGAAATATCCAGCGGGGGACAGCAGGAGAAGGGCATGCGAGGAGCTACAGCGGAGAGTGCAGACGAGTCAGCAGCAACTACGTGTGTGGACCAAGCAAGGTGACGGGAATTCCGCTAGCTTTGCGGGGGCTTTGGCAATAGTAAGGAATGGAAAGTCATTCACAGATGGCGAGTATGCCAAAACATTCATGCTTGATGTGGCCAATGAACTGTTTGATGACTTCCCAAATAAAGACAAGATAATCAAACGAATAAAAGACATGTCCCTGTCAGCAAGAACTGTGCACGATCGTAGCAATCAAGTCGAGGAAACACAAATTAAGGACATAAACGCCGGGACATACTTTTCTCTCGCGTTAGATGAGTCAACAGACGTTAGCCATCTATCTCAGTGCAGTATCATTGCCAGGTATGCTGCAGGTGACACACTGCGTGAGGAAAGCTTGGCTGTTTTGCCAATGAAAGGGACAACAAGAGGAGAGGATTTATTCATGTCTTTCATGGAGTTTGCTAAAGAAAAAAAACTACCGATGGATAAACTTATTTCTGTCTGTACTGATGGTGCACTCTGTATGTTGGGGAAGAACAAAGGATTTGTAGCGCTTCTCCGTGAACATGAAAAGAGAGCCATCCTAAGTTTTCATTGCATCCTGCACCAGGAGGCGCTTTGCGCTCAGACGTGTAGCCAGGAGCTTGGCGAGGTGATGTCTCTGGTCATTCGAGTGGTCAACTTTATTGTTGCCCGAGCTTTAAATGATCGCCAGTTTAAAGCTCTGTTAGAAGAAGTTGGGAATCATTATCCCGGTCTGCTTTTACACAGCAACGTGCGTTGGTTGTCAAGGGGGAAGGTGCTCAGCCGTTTTGCAGCTTGCCTGAGTGAAATCCGGACTTTTCTTGAAATGAAAGGCGTCAAGCATCCTGAGCTAGACAACACTGACTGGCTCCTGCAGTTTCACTATCTCGTGGACATAACTGGCCATCTGAACCAGCTCAATGTGAAAATGCAAGGTATTGGAAATACAATCTCATCCCTTCAACAAGCAGTGTTTGCATTTGAAAGCAAGCTGGAAGTCTTTCTCAGGGACATTGAAACAGGTCGTCTTCTGCACTTTGAAAGACTGCAACAATTTAGAGATGCATGCTTAGCAAGTGACTCCACTCAACATCTGGATCTCCAGCAGCTAGCTGGCTTTACGTTCAATCTCCTGCAGTCATTCAAAGCACGTTTTGGAGAATTTCGTGCGCGCACTGGTCTTTTCAAGTTCATCACTCATCCACATGTGTGCAGTGGACAAAATCGACCTGACATGCATCCCCGGGGTCTCTATCGGAGACTTTGAGCTGGAAGTTGCTGACCTGAAGGCATCAGACATGTGGATGAGTAAGTTCAAGTCACTTAATGGAGAGTTGGAAAGTCTTGCGCGACAGCGAGCAGAGCTGGCGAGGGAACACAAGTGGACAGAAATTAAAAATCTTCAACCTGAAGACCAGCTGATTCTTAAAACTTGGAACGAGCTTCCTGTGACATACCACACAATGCAGCGTGTGAGTATTGCCGTATTGACCATGTTTGGCTCTACATATGCATGTGAACAGTCTTTCTCGCATATGAGGAACATTAAGACCAACCTACGCTCACGTTTAACTGATGGAAGCCTCAACGCCTGCATGAAGCTCAACCTCACCACGTATGAACCAGACTACAAGGCCATCAGCAAAACCATGCAGCACCAGAAGTCGCATTAAAAGTAAGACATATTTAATTTATTATACGTTAAAAATACTATATGGCTCTCAATGAAATATATTTAGAAATATTTGGCTTTTATGGCTCTCCCAGTCAAAAAGGTTCCCGACCCCTGCTATAGTCCATGGAGCAATGGCTTGCTGGAACGCCATAACCAAATGCTCAAAGATAATACTGAAGGTAAAACTTGACAACGGAGTTGACTGGAAAACTGCACTGGATTGGGCACTCATGGCAAAGAACACAGTGCAGAACGTACATGGCTTCAGCCCACATCAGCTGGTGTTTGGACAGAATCCGAACCCTCCCTCTGTGTTAGTGGATCAGCCACCTGCTTTGGAGGGAACTACTATGAGTGCATGGGTGGGACAGCACATAACAGCATTACATGCAGTAAGGAAAGCTTTCATAGAGGCAGAGTGCTCAGAGAGAATCAGAAGAGCTCTACGAAAGCAACTTCGTCAAACAGATGAGAAGTATGAAACTGGGGACAAGGTGTTCTACAAAAGGACAGACTGTGTTGAGTGGAAAGGTCCTGGAGTCGTGATACGACAAGATGGGGTGGTGATCTTTGTACACCATGGTGGGACCTATGTCAGGGTTCATCATTCTAGGTTGCAGAAGGTTGATAAGAGTGAAGTAGGTGCTAGTGAGGGTCTAGAGCACCCTGGGGAGAATGTTACTGAGGGCAATATGAAAGTACCTGTTACTGATAGTGATGTGGATGTTGATAACAATGACAGTGGGAACATACCTGGTACTGATTGTGACATAGATGTTGATATGAACAATGACGGTGAGGCTGGGGGTGTTACAGACAATGATACAGATGTCACTGAGGGTAACAATCATAAGGATAATCAACAGACAGGCATAAGGGTAGGAGCCTCCCTAGGGCTGAAAACAGGTCAAACAATCAGCTTTGTGGATAATGTAACAGATGCGTCTCACAGAGCTAAAGTGATGGGACGAGCAGGAAAGGCTACAGGAAATAACAGAAACTGGTACAGCCTACAGTACTTAGAACTATCTGACATCGCTGGTACTATGGGGTCAGCTGATCTTACTAAGGTAGACAATCTTCAGGTTAATCCACTGGATAGTGTAGAACTATGCTCTGATATGCAGGAAAATGATGTATTAGTCACAGGTGGTGTTTCATTTGATAAGGCTAAACTAGATGAAATAAGTAGCTGGAAGAATGATGGGGTGTTTGAGAAGGTAAAAGATATGGGTCAAAGGCATGTGTCCACTAGACGGGTGTGCACACTGAAAGAAACCCCTGATGGTGTAATACCCAAAGCGCGTCTTGTGGCTAGAGGTTTTGAAGAATTCAACACTAAAGATCTATAGAAGGACTCACCTACATGCTCATCAGAGTCCCTCAGACTACTCATGTCAGGTCTATGTCAGAATAAGTGGCATCAAATAACTTATCCAGAACAAAAGGATTCATCGTATTCTGTGGTCAGCTACAAAAGAACAGCTGGCAGACTGTCTGACCAAAAAGGGAGCCTCTTCCCTGGTATTACTTAAGGCACTGAATAATGGACAATGGAAGCTAGATGACTGAGTCTGACTGTTGATAACTGAGCATGAGCTCATTAAAAATTAATAATTAAAAATTATTGTTGCATACATTGATGCAACTGAGTTGCAACCTGTTGTTGTTTCTACTTGTTTCTGTTCTGTGTAAATGTGTATGAGTTGTCTGTTGTCATCATATACATTACGTTTTGCTAATGTTGTCACTTATTGCAAAGCAGTCCCTTCTCCCGTGGTTTTATTCATGATGTCATCAGCGATTAGTCAATGTCGACTTGACTTTCATCACAAAACAGCTGACTTCAAAAACTCTTAAGTCATACAACCCCTAACACACACACAAAGTTGCAAACACAAACATGCCCGTCCATCCATCCATCCTTTCCCCCACCTACCTTAGCGTCATGCTCCTGCAGGTGTGTTCCACTGGCGTGCAGGTAGTTAAAGAGGTCCTCAGAGGGCAGTGGTCTCTCCAGCATCAAGATCAACTCTTGCTCCACTTCAAACCTTTCATGCAGGGTCACTGCTGCACTCTTCCCCATCACTCCTGGGTGACCTGCAAGCAGCAGAAGCCCCAGTTCCAGGGGAAACCCAAACTTTTACCCATCTCGAGTCTGACAGAGACAAAGAGTTACAATGAGGTGGCTGAGAACAGCCTCAGGTTAAGGATTTTAACACAACCTAGTCAACGTACCTTTATACAGGGTATCTGCAGGTTTCAGTAAGTTAAATTTAAGGCTTTTTAAGACCTTTTTAATGCCACTTGGAATGGAATTTAAGACCAAGATCTACAACAAAATATAAACATATGGTTGGTAAGACCTAACGCCCAACAGCTGCTTGCTGGTAGCAGAACCCGTGGGTCAACCACAGGAATCGATTTTAAGCAATATTTCTTTAAAGAATGAAATGAGCAGATTAAGACACAGATTAATTGGAACATATTCATTCAATAAACGAGACTTGTCTTGATATGGTGCTACTGAACACACACCCGTCACTCATGGCATGAGCTTCAGTTCTGTGGCCTTACTCTCCAACTCTGCCTCAGCTTGTTTCAGCTCGCTCATTTTTTCTTTGTATCTCTTCCTGAGGATGTTGGACTTTGTGATGAGCTGAGCCATCAAGGTGCCGGACTTGCCCTCTGCTTGCTCAGCAAACTTGTCCGCATCCTTCTCCAGGCTGTCAGATACCTCCAGCAGAGTTTTCTTTTCTTTTTTTTTAAGCTCAGCTATGTGGTCCTCTGCAGTTTTTCTCTTCTGCCCTTGTGCAGTGCTTTGCCTCTTCCTCTTCTCCAGGTCAAGATTTTCTCTGTATTTTGACCTTGCTGATCCCACAGAGATCAGCAGCTCCTTAGTGAGAGGGACCTTGACAACCCCCACAGATTGCAACATAGTCACAGACCAGTCTCTGGGCAATTACAGTGTCCTCCTGCAAGTTAACGGTCTCCACCTCCTTGTTAATGGAGAAGCTCCTCTCGACTGTTGCCTGTCCATGGGACAAGAGTAGAAGTTTCTGACAAAACTCCCAGAGCTCAGGGTAGGGTTGGCTGAGCAAGCCATGCAGAAACACATCAAGCCTCGTTTCTGTGGGCTGGAAGGACAGGAAGTGCTCGCTTTTAGCCTCAACAGATAGGAAGTTCCCAAACTGTTGGGTAATAACATCACCTGTAACAAAACAGATGAAAGGAAATAAGTGAAATATTATTTAGATGATTAATCATGATATTAAATCAGACAGGCTTATATCAGTTATTACTCTGTACTTTTGGTAATAATCAGGAACAACATTTCCAGAGCTATTCTATTAAACTATTCCTACCAGCAGAGACACCTCCTGACAACTGCTCGTCTTGCAGAAACTTCTGCACAAGTCTGCTCATTCTTCCCTGGCACCAGTCTGGGTTGGAGTACATGATAGTGGGGTCCAAACACGCCATCCGTCTCACGGTGGGGTATTTCAGGGGGCTCTTGTCTTGGACTTTCTTTAGGATATTTGACATACCCTTCACGCAGTCCTTCCTAAACTCGAGGGCAGTGAGCTCTCCTAAGCAGCTCTTTCTCTGCAGTTCCTGACAGATGGGTAATGGATTGTAAATAGAGCTGAATGACCTAACAATATTGCCTAGGTCTGTATATAATTTGATAGAAAGTAATACATCTAAATGATCAAACTACCTTCAGGGCTGCCTCAGCACCCAAGCCCGTCAACTTCCTTCAGGCGGACCCAGTTCTTCTGGTCAGCGACATCCAGTCTGACCAGCTGCAGTGGAGTGATGTCCTGGAGAAGCTTCCTCTTGGCAAAACGCCTCAGTAAACTCTGTCAACAGGAAAACTCTGTAAAGCAAATCCCCCTATAACCACATTCATCACTGAAAAAATTGCTATGTTGTTATTACTTTAAAATGATCTCTATCATCACTTCTATCAAAAGCATCACATCATCAAGAGTACAATGAGCGATAAGAGTTGAAATCAACGAGCAATATCAACCTATGCTGTGCTAGAATATAAATAATTAGATTACCTTGTACAACTCAGCCAAGTCTTTGAAGAGGAATGGCATCACTGGCTCGTCGGTCTGGTACTTTGTCAAAAAGGGACTGAAGGCCCTCGAGATAGCCATGATGAACTGCAGTTTGGCCAAGATGAGCGGATCTTGCTGAGCTGCTTCTATGGTATCAAATGAGCCTGTTCCGGGATTTGGAAGCTTCTTGGTTCTCACCGCATCCGCATACTTCACCACTTCTACAGCTCTCTCCACAACCGGCAGGTTCTCAATCCACCAGTGGCCACAGAATGGTAACGGGAAGACCGAGGATTTGGTGAGAGCAGTGAAATCCTCTCTCCTAGCTGGCACATTGTGGAAAAGAATGTGCATGGCCCTCACCACCTTCTCCTGCTGCCACATGGAGAAGCCGCATTTGAATGCGTTATGTAGGGTGTGGAGGCCACAGCTACCCACAACAAGCAGCTGGGCACCACCATACTGCTCAGCGTGCTCTTGCTGCAGAAGCTCAAAGAACTTCCAGTTCACATTGGGTCCATCCATGGAGATGGACACCAGGCTCCTGAGGTTCAGCTGCTCCACACACTCCTGAGAATAACATGAATATATACGATAAGCTTACCAATGGTTCAATGTAAAACATTGCTGTCTACACATCACTCAAACAGTTCACATTTAAATTAGCTAGCCTACACAGCATCATCATAATATTATAATAAAATGATGGCTAATATTGAATTACATTTCTAACATTTCAAGCAGCCAAGTCTACTCTTCTGACTAAAATGAGGCAACAAAAGATACTGAATGCTAATGGCATCTTTGTTAGCTTTCCCTAGGGTACTATTATTGAATACATCATGACATTGCCATAATCAACTAATCTGAAAATGAATGTAACGGTAACAATGAGTCAACATTTCTTAACAAATAATATCTAACATTAGCTAACAATAATTCAATAAATCCACGTATTACTCACTTTAAAATGTTGCAGTAAATCCTTAGCTGTTGAATGCCCCATGAACTGCGACCCCAGGTACCGTGATTGAACGTGATCTCCCTCCCAATAGCGCACACGCACGTCCAGTTGCTTACTTTTTGTAGTGTGGTTGAGGCTTTCGTCAAACATCAAAACAAACGTGCCCTTGTTTACTTTCCCATGGCGCTAATGTTGGCTGCCGTTAGTGTGACTGTTGTGTTGTCCGTCCTGCCAAGAATACACAGGAGAGGTTGTCTTGGTGGATGATGTGGTCTTTTATTATTAATATGTCTATCACTAACCGGCATCATCCATTTCTAATTTATATGACAGAAAATTATATAAGAGTGAACAAAAAAAAAAGTTACCGGCGTTTCTTCTTGGTTGATGCTAGAATGATCGTCCGGAGGGAGGGGGGAGGAACCTCCGCTGTGTGCTCTGCTGTGATTCGCTGTTTTGTCATCAAATTCCCCACAGCTAATCAACCAATCACAGCAGCGTATAGTTTCTGGCAGTTTTTTTCAAAATGGAGGAGGACTTCAGCTTATCTGACTGTAGTCGCGCGAATCAATTGTTTAAATATTCGGTCTGAAAGTCAAGACCTCTTTTCAACCAGCTAAAATGCGGTTACAACATTAACGTGTCACAAAACATACATTTGTTTAACCATTTCAATAAAACTGCACTCGCGCGAATCAAATGTTTAAATATTCAGTCTGAACGTAAAGGCCTCTTTTCAACCAGCTAGAAACCCTCCCTGGCCACAGTTTTCCAATTCACCTGCATTCTGTAATTGTTCTCGTTAAATTAAAGTGAATTGTATGTCAGGACTGACTGCAGTCCTGCATGTAGCCTACTTTTATTGTTGTGAAATAAATGTATCTGACCAATTTGAAAGTGTATACTTTTTGTGAGGAGCCATGCCCACTACCACAGTACAGTGGTGGAAAATAGTACATTTATTAAGGTAGGCTATTATAGCTACTTAGTTCCAATTTGAGGTAGCTTTACTTGAGTATTGCCATTTGATGCTACGTTATACTTCCACTCCATTACATTTCAGGGGGAAATATTGTACGTTCTACTCCACTACATTTATTAGACAGCTTCGGTTACTTTTCAGATGGAGCTGCGGTATGCCTACATTCAACACTAAGCTAATATCGTTTCTCTTTCCAGCCTCAACTGAACAAATCATCGAAATGGTTAAACAAATGTATGTTTTGTGACACGTTGATGTTGTAAGTAACCGCATTTTAGCTGATTGAAAAGCGGTCTTGAAGTTCAGACCGAATATTTAAACATTTGATTCGCGGAATTTCGCGCGATTGCAATCAGATAAGCTGAAGTCCTCCTCCATGTTGAAAAAGCTACCAGAAACTATACACTGCTGTGATTGGTTGATTTGCTGTGAGCATTTGATGACAAAACAACGAATCACAGCAGAGCACGCAGCAGAGGTCCTTCCCCCCTCCATCCGGCCGATCAATTCTAGCATCAACCTTTCTTCTTCTTTCGGCTGCCATTTTGTCATGACTTAGTTAGCATTTGTCCGCCAAATTCTATATAGGCTATACCAATTAGCAACTAACTGCTCAGTAAAACCAACATCGGTATTCTTTTCGATAACTAGTTACATTAATATTACCTACAACCGTGAGTTGCAGGTAATATTGCCATGGTATTGCGTCATCCAGGTCATTTATTTGTCTATGGGGATAGATATTTGTTTTAATTACAGGGAATAGCATGCTATAGCTAACAGCTGCACCTGATACGAACCTGGAATTCATAAAAATAGCATGTTGTGGAATGAATATGTACCGTATAAGTGTCAAATATTATCTTATGTCAGTTTAGGTGTTCAACAGATTTTTCGTTCGTTTTAAAAAGCGTTATTTTATTATTTTTGCGGAGCTACCGGAATGTGACTTACCACTGCTCAGAATTTTCATCTCTGCTGTGGATTTCCGGTTTCCAGAGGCTTCTATAAGAGATTCTATCTGACCAATAGATGTCGCTGGCAGAACACATTTATGCATTTCACCATAGAACGGTCTATTTACAACCTCACATTAGCTGCAGCCTATACTCTAGTCACGACTGCAAGTAGTTACCAGAATGATTCGCGCTCTGCACGCAACCCAAGCTAAATTAATCTTCACACAACACAAACGAAGAAGAAGAAATAGTCCTCTCCCGGACAGTTCTTTTTTAAGACCTTTGAGTAATGAATTTAATACCATTTTCCGACATTTTTAATGAATTTAAGACATTTTGAGGCCTTTAATTTAGATACATGAATTTAAGACTTTTTAAGGATCCGCGGACACCCTGAACACACACAACCGTGCAACACTTAAGTCAAAAATCCCGAGTCTAAACTGAATAACGTATGTGTGTGTGTCTGTGTGTGTGAAGCCAAAGTGTTTTTGCATGAGGAATCTGGACGGGGAGACAAGCAGCAGCAGTAAATAAATAGATTAATACTCATTATGAACAAGAACGCCCACTCGTGTGTCTGTAACTTTTTTTTCTTAACTTTGGGAAGTGGCACGGGACATCTAAAAGTTTGCTGACCCCTGTAGTAGCGGTCCATCCAGTGTGTGGAAATACTTCAGTAAAGTTGAAACCTGTACTACTGTCACTTGCAAAACAATGAAGTCCTTTCTGGAATACAACAAAAGTACAAGTGCCATGCACACTCACCTGAAAAAGCATCCTCTAATGCCAGCTGCTGAGGAACGATCCAAACCCTCTCGACACCAGTCAACTGGCTACTTCACCAAACGCCCTGCCATAACAGGCCATAACAAGATGGCTCCAAATCACCAATTTGCTGGTGAATTTCATTGTGAAATATATTTGACCTTTAGTTGCAGTACATCAGAGAAAGCTTCATAGACCTACTGGCTTTTTTTAACCTGGCTACAATGTCCCATCTTACAACACGCTGTTGAACACTATTAAACAGCACTACGACAGCCAGGATCAAAGAGCAAAAACTGACTGAGCAAGACTATGAGTAGGCTTACAGGCTAGATCTTGCCTGAGTTTTGTTTACCTCAAGTGTTTTTCCTGACGTTTCAATTTTTCTTTTTTTGTACCTTAATGGGAGTTTTACCACATATAAGTTATTAATGCATACATTGATGCAGTTGAGTTGCAAGCTGTTGTTTCTGTTCTGTATAAATTATGTGTATGAGCTGTCTGCTGTCAGCATATACATTAAATTTTGCTAATAGGTTGTCACTTGTTGCAAAGCAGTCCCTTCTCCTGTGCTGTTAGTCAATGTTGACTCGACTTTCATCACAAAACAGTCGACTTTGAAAAAATCTGAAGTCATGTAACCCCTAACAGACACAAAAAAGTTGCACCACAAACATGCCTGCCTGCCCACCCATCAATCCATCCATCCATCCATCCATCCACCCATCTACCTTAACATCATGCTCCTGCAGGTGTCTTCCTCTGGCTTGCAGGTACCCGCAAGGAGCAGCAGCACCACTTCCAGGGGAAACCCAAACTTTTCCCCATCTTGAGTCTGAAAGACACAAAGAGTTGTAATGAGGTTGCTGAGAACCGCCTCAGGTTAAGGATTTTAACAAAAACCCAAGTCAACTTACCTTTATAAGGATTAATTAAAGAACAATGAGAGATAGAGATGTTTTGATTTTAACTATGCAGTTAATGCACTGGGCACTACTGCTTCTGATAAAAAACTAAAAAGTTTCAAAAGATACTGACATTTCAAGAGCTTTTGGGGACAAAAACAATGTCACCATTGTGAAGGTGTCCACCTTTTCTTTGGGAATTTGTAAGGCCACCTTCAGGACAGACACACACAACACCTGTAGTTAAATTATATGCTTTACACTTCTGGTCAAATCTGAATGTCCGACACCTTTTATAAGAGAACACAAGCCGTTTTCTGTACAATCGCTACGTATTTCGTATGCGTAATGTCACCGAAATGTGATTTATAACAATTAACTTACTCCCACGTGTATTACAAAAAGACTTGACATGGGCCATTTGAGACCACTGACATTATGTAGACCAGTGACAGACCTTAGTCGGTATGCAGATATTGGATCGTCGACAGCAGAATGGTCACCAGAAACTACAAAGTTATTTTCCTGCAGCTGCACTGCTTTCACACTGCCCAAAAAAACCCGCTAACATGCGCCAATTTACACTGACCAAAGGCGGACATGAGCGGGGTTTTGCCAGTGTGAAAGCAGTAACATGTCCATTTACATTACTGCCACGTGGTAATTAATCACAGCCTCTGAATAAGCACAAAGCCTTTGCATACCAACACGGCCGAATGGGTCTCCATGTTAACTGTTCCAATAGATTTGATCATTCTTCCAACGCATGCCAGGCTAACCACATGCATACAAACCGCTTGTCACTCAACAAGTCAAACAGACTGACGAATGGATGACGTTGCTGACTAGTGAGCCGCTATTGCAGCAGTGTCGTCAACCAGCACTTGCCCCCATCGGCGTTACCGTTGGCCTAACATGACATTTAACATCCTGTGACTTCACAACTATATTATTCATAACTGCCTGGTTTACTACTAACAAAAGACGTGGGATGAGTATTAATCTTAACAATACGACTGGCTATTTCTCGCAAATTCACTGATTACACTGCGGCCGTCACCACGTGACACGTTTTCCTGCGTAGTGGCTGCTTAGCTCGCTCACATACTCAAAACTCTTTTCCAAACACGAGGCGAAACAAAGAACAGCTCAACACCACATTAGCCAACATCTTACACAATGTGTTAATTACCTCGTCTACTGTATCTGTGGCGAACAAATCCATATTGTACGTGGTCAAAATATGCTTAGTTTCTTTCGTTCGTAAAACGCGCTTACCGAAATAGAAGCCATTTTGTAGATGGTCCCAGGCACGTTCGCAAGCCCCCCCCCCCCCCCCCCCCCCACACACACACACACACACACACACGGGACGTCATTTTAAAGGCCCAGTTGTCCTCCATATGGGAACAGGTCTGAATACAGCGGCATGTACAGTATGAGATATATGATCAAAAACGCCATGTCGACTCAAATGAACCGCTGGGTCTCAATGACACAGTAGCTCGCTCAACGGTAAAATGGCTGACGGAACCTGTGTGGCACATAACGCGCGGAACATGGCGCCATGCTTGCAGGACAAAAGACAGGTTTTGACCAGTGTCTCTGGCCAGCCCCTCGCTCACAAACCTAACGTTACGTTTCCCAAGTTAAGTGGCGAAGACACGTTCAAGTCGGCGACATTAAAAAAAACAGCCATTTTAGCTATCCACATACACACAAGTTGTCTTCACTCCAGTTGGTAACCCGTGTTAAGGCCGGCATTAGCTGCTAAGTAGGCGTTATAACCTGATATAAGAAAAAATATGTCCCACAGAATACCACACAAAACAGCTTGCATTGACTTATGTGCACATTACATTAAGGCGCAACGTTATTTCTCAATCAGCAATATTCGGAAACTTTACATCTGGATAAAAATAAAGTTACCTCCTGTCACGACCTCCTAACGAAACGCAGCCGACACGGGCTCGTCACAACATGGCGGCGATCAGGATAATGACCTCCCATCACCCCACGCGTGCGTCCCGCCCCTAAAGCGCCCGCCAATTATATTCAATTTTTAAAAACAGTATTTTATTTCAAATTGTTTATGTGATGAAAGAATACTGTTTCAATTCTTCGTTTTCACATCTAGGCAAATATTACGTGTTATATGGGTCCAAATTAAGTTACCTGAATCTGATCCATCCATTTCCCTAACCGCCTATCCTGCTCTGAGGTGGCGGGGATGCTGGAGCCTATCCCAGCAGTCACTCTGACCTTTCAGGCTAAACACGATTTCATTTAAATTCCATTTAGCTGCAGTTAATTGCGATTACATGCGCTTGACCCATGCCAAACTCGGAATGACACAACTGAATCAGGTGTGTATATATACACTCACTGGCCACTTTATTAGGTACACCTTGCTAGTACCGGGTTGGACCCCCTTTTGCCTTCAGAACTGCCTTAATCCTTCGTGGCATAGATTCAACAAGGTACTGGAAACATTCCTCAGAGAGTTTGGTCCATATTGTCATGATAGCATCACGCAGTTGCTGCAGATTTGTCGGCTGCACATCCATGATGCGACTCTCCCGGTCCACCACACCCCAAAGGTGCTCTATTGGATTGAGATCTGGTGACTGTGGAGGCCATTTGAGTACAGTGAACTCATTGTCATGTTCAAGAAACCAGTCTGAGATGATTCGAGCTTTATGACATGGCACGTTATCCTGCTGGAAGTAGCCATCAGAAGATGGGAACACTGTGGTCATAAAGGGATGGACATGGTCAGCAACAATACTCAGGTAGGCTGTAGCGTTGACACGATGCTCAATTGGTACTAAGGGGCCCAAAGTGTGCCAAGAAAATATCCCCCACACCATTACACCACCACCAGCAGCCTGAAGCGTTGATACAAGGCAGGATGGATCCATGCTTTCATGTTGTTGACGCCAAATTCTGACCCTACCATCCGAATGTCGCAGCAGAAATTGAGACTCATCAGACCAGGCAACGTTTTTCCAATCTTCTATTGTCCAATTTTGATGAGCCTGTGCGAATTGTAGCCTCAGTTTCCTGTTCCTAGCTGACGGGAGTGGCACCCGGTGTGGTCTTCTGCTGCTGTAGCCCATCTGCCTCAAGGTTCGACGTGTTGTGCGTTCAGAGATGCTCTTCTGCATACCTCGGTTGTAATGAGTGGTTCTTTGAGTTACTGTTGCCTTTCTATCAGCTCGAACCAGTCTGGCCATTCTCCTCTGACCTCTGGCATCAACAAGGCATTTTTGCCCACAGAACTGCCGCTCACTGGATATTTTCTCTTTTTCGGACCAGTCTCTGTCAACCCTAGAGATGGTTGTGCGTGAAGATCCCAGTAGATCAGCAGTTTCTGAAATACTCAGACCAGCCCGTCTGGCACCAACAACCATGCCACGTTCAAAGTCACTTAAATCACCTTTCTTCCCCATTCTGATGCTCGGTTTAAACTGCAGCAGATCGACTTGACCATGTCTACATGCCTAAATGCATTGAGTTGCTGCCATGTGATTGGCTGATTAGAAATTTGCATTAATGAGCAGCTGGACAGGTGTGCCTAATAAGGTGGCCGGTGAGTGTATATTGTAGCGAATTCGGGGGTCAACGCAACCACAGGAACTGCCGCGGCCGGGAAGCGAACCCGTACCCCCCCTACCGCAGGAGACATCGCTAACCGCTAGACTACAGGGTCAGACCCGCGAGCCAGCGGCCAGCGTGTCTTCTTATCCATGCACGTTACAATATTCTGATTTTGGGTGGTGATGGATGAGACGCCAGTCAAAGCAGAAAAAATATTTTAAAGTTGAGACTTAACATTTCTGTGTGGTTCACACTTTACAGAACATGTGCGGGCCAGTTAATATAAGATGTCGGCCCACAGTCGGCCCACGTGTTATGCACCATTACAGTGCCACCATTGCCAGACTTGGCCCGCCTTCGGTGAAAACACCACTTGTCGATGGTTTAAGGGCACATTTCGGCCAGAGTCGTCTGCTATGTGGGAGGTGATTCTGGATGTATTCAAGAGCTTTTGTGGATTCAAGTGTTGTTGAAGTGTGACCATTATAGAATAATTCATTACCCAAACCGCTCATCCTGCTGTCAGGGTCGCGGGGATACTGGAGTCTATCCCAGCAGTCATTGGGCGGCAGGCAGGGAGACACCCTGGACATGCCGCCATGCCATCATAGGGCAGGAATATTAGTCTAACTGTTCTAATATCAGCTGTTCCACCATGGTTACTACCTCAACCAGCAGTAGATTTCTCTATATTGGATGGTTTACACTCAAAAAGAAACACGGTCAATGTGCAGGCTTATGTGGACACTGTTATAAATAAAATATATGAACACTATTTACGTTAATACTAATTAGGATATTGTAATATATCCATACTCCCGCTAAGAGGCGCTGCTGTTTTCAGGAGTTTCCGGGTTGTGGAGTTCTCTCATGGATGTATTAAAGTATTATAGTTCTACTATAATACTTCCTTGGGTTCTCTTTTTTTTTGTGAAGATTTTTTTTTAACAATTTCAAACTTACAAACAACATGGCAATAACATTTCCATGTTCGCACAATAGGACCTGGTGCATACAAAGGAAAGATTGAAAAAAATAAAACAAACGAGAGGTTGAAATAACATCAATATAAAATACATAAAATTAAACAGGGCTAGGGCTTTTTGGTTAATTATATTCTTCTATTATACTAAAACGTTTTACTGCATTTTTTATTTTCATGACTTTAAGGGCCTTTGTATAAGCAAGAAACTCTCTGCGAAATACACAAAAGTCAGGTTTCACTTTCACATATTTTGATTTGTGTTTATAACATTTCCCGAAAATAAGAACGTCGTTGACCAAAAAGTCATCGTTGCTATTGTCCATGGCAAGTCAATAAACAATGTCCTTCCGAGAAAAGTTTTCCAGTTGGAAAACCCTTGGGTAAAGCCAGTCATGTACATCAAGCCATAAAGTTTCATAATTCACACATTGGAAAAATAAATGATCAGTCGTTGGAGCATCATCACAAAATACACAATTATTGTTTTCAATTCCAAATCGCTGTCGTAACAATTCACTGGCTGGATACACTCCATTTAAAAATTTAAAATGGATTTCCTTTGCTTTGGGATTTATGGGGAATTTAAGATATTTAGTTAGTAACATGTGAATAGTTCTTTGAGTAGACTTGTGAAATTGAGTTTCTGTAAGATACTATAGAGTATGAAATGTTATTAAACATATTTATATAATTGTTTTATTTGGGAATCTGACTTCATTAAAATCACAGCCTCCAACTAAAAGTTGTGGGAGACAAGGGGTGATAGAGTAGAATATGTTAAAATTCCTTTGATTAATAGATTTGGGGATTGCTTTAGTTATAGATTTAAATACGTAACGGTTTCCAATTAAATCATATTTAAGGCAGAAATTCTCAAACGATATGATACAGCCACTACTATCAACTACGTAATTGGGTCACTGACCAAAAACCTTTCACCATCCAGTCCTTGTTATAAAATGATTTCTTTTTAACCATAATATATCTATTATTCCATAATGGTGTATTATGTGGGGTGAAATTGCGACTGTATAAGAGTTTCTAGTATAAAAAGACCTGCTGGTGAACAAGGGAAAATTCAATCGGGAGTCTTTGAATACTGAAGTCACATTTAAGTAACAATTCTATACTTCCCAACTTCTTAACTGTTTCTCTGGGAAAATGGAACCAAAAGCTATTGTTGTTCAGAAAAGACTTTAGCCAATTGATTTTCAACGTTCCATTTACAAAATCAAAACCGATAGCTTGTAGGCCTCCATCTTTAAAATCTCTGCTCTCTTAACTTAGTGGATTTTCATTTTCCAAAGATAATCAAAACTGACCTGATAGATCTTTTTAATAGCTCTACTTGGAATAGCCATCGAGTATGCCAGATACATGCACCTTGAAATGCTTTCCGTTTTAGTCAAAAAGATTCGACCTAATAAACTAATGCCTCTCCATAACCAAGAGTTAAGTCTAGTTTGGCATTCATCCACTACCTTCCACACATTCATATTTTGATACATATTTATGTCCAAGTACTAAACAGTGGATTTTACAGAAATGCTGTATGCCTCTGTTAAATGACCCTGATGAACTGGCATTAACTCACACTTGTTCAAATTTAACTTTAGACCAGAGGCTTTGGAGAAAAATCTGAATCATTTGAAGTATTCCGGGGACTTCAGTTAGCTGCTTCATAAAGATGGTTGTATCATCTGCTAACTGGCTAATGATTACTGGTTTCCCAAGTACATCTAATGGAGTGATAGTTGAATTTTTAATAAAGACAGAAAGCATTTCTGTAGCAATTATAAAGAGAGAAGGGGAAATGGGACAACCCTGCTTAACGCCGCGTTTGGTTATAAATCAGGGTGACGTACCTCTTGGTAAAGAGACTGAACAATTTGTATTTTCATAGAGATTCATGTTTTGAAACTTATCCCCAAAACCTAATAACATTAAACAATGGCATTTTTTTTGGAAAAAAGTGCTCAATTGAATCAAATGCTTTATAAAAGTCAAGAAATAGAATAAAACCATCATCTTCTATTAAATGTCTATAATCTAAAAGATCAAGCATTAAGCAAATATTGTTGTGAATGGATCTACCCTTCATAAAACCAGGTTGAGAATCCCTTATAATTTTATGTAGATTCTTTTTTAACCTATTAGCATAAATAAGGGTCACGATTTTGTAGTCGTTGTTGAATAATGTGATTGGTCTAAGATTATCTAATATTTTGGGGTCCTTATGAAGCTTGGGAATTAAAGTTATTATAGCTTGTTTCATAGTGGAAGGAAATTTAATATTGTCAGTTGATTCTTTTAACATAAGAGAGAATGTAACTTTAATAAGTCCCAAAAATGTCTATAGAAATTGGCAGTAAGTCCATCCCTACCTAGAGATTTGTCTAAAGACAAACTCATTACTGCTTTATCCAGCTCATCTGAAGTAATTTCAGCATCACACAACCATACGAACACATCAACAATACAGAGAATAAGAGCTTTGATATTGTTGAAGAAGTCAGCATCCTGAACAGAAAAGGTTGAATAATACAATTTACTGTGTTAGTAATTAGTATTAGTATTGAGTAGCAGCAGAATACTTCACAACTGCTATCATTAAACGTTTATTGACATGCTACAGTACCAGAGAAAAAGTAAAATCTATGTTAACATTATTTTATTATAATGTTAAACTTTATTTCACTCTCTCTCTCTCGCACACGTAAGGAATCCAGCTTTGGTAAGGAATGAGCTTTGGCTCAAGACAAATCAAACAATAGCAAACAAACAAACCAACACAAAACCCATTTCTGTCACGTATCTGGAAAGAACCCAAAAGCAGACGGGACAAGCAGGTAAGGGAAGAAATCAAGTCTTATGGCCGGACTTGATGAAGCAGCAATCATTGGCAACGCTGTCTTCGGGAGGGGGGCGGAGTCGGCTTGTGTTCGTCACGTCAATGCGTCTCTGTGTGTGTCGGAAAAAACAGTGCTTCGGCCTGGAGTCGCCTTGTCACCAAAGTGGGGAGGCGCTCTCCTTCCAGACTGCCGGCCCTCGGACAGATGCAGTTGGCGAACGCATGCAGTACGAGGGTGGGTGTTTGAATTAAAATAGGGATCGATTGGCCACTAAATTGGGAGAAAAAAGGGAAAAATCAAAAATACATTTAGAAAAAAAAAAAAAAAAGAAATCAACTCTTCATCCAAGTGGCCCATCCCAGGGGTAGAGCAGGAGTTGGCTCAGTGGCAGGTAGACTGGCTGGCACAAGTCCATCAATGGCTACGTTCCAGCCAACACTGGTCCACAGTGGAGGCTTTTTAAGGGTGACGCCGATTGCTTGATGGCCAGCTGCTGTGCCGGGGTGAAGGAGGGGTCAGCAGGTGTCCAGGGAGAAGAGGGGTTAGGCTTGGGCTTTTGGCTCATGACTTCTATTTATTTAGCACTGGCCTACTGATCTGAGGAATGCTATAATGCTCGACTTCACTCAATGTGGCCAGGGGTGCTCGGGCTGGACCCGTCAAACTGGGCAGCGCTGGCCGCTGAATGTGGCCGAGGCTCGACAATGTATGTGGGCAGGGGTGGTCGCGCTGGCACTACAATCAAGCCCAAAGTCGCGCGACGTTTCGCTGTTTATGTACCTTCTTCAGGCGAGGCCTTATTCAACTAAGAGAGGCAGGGTTAAGCTTAAGGTTAGGGTTAGGCTTTTAAATCCGCATTCCCAAATACATTGCAATTAACCTTGTGCACTGTCCATCGACAAGGTGTTTAGATGGCGGCCACAGTCCCCCACCAACTACCCCACCGTCCCACGCAATCCAAAAATTCAATGGCAGCTAATAATGGTCCCTCAGTTTGGCTCAGTCGCATCATCGGGACCCCAATTTGGTCCCCTGTTTCACTACAACAAAGCCCAAAGTCGCGCGACGTTTCGCTTTTCTTCAACCCTCTTCAGGCGAGGGTTTAGACTTTTCCACGAGCGGCATGTCGGTGGCCTTCTAAGGCTCGTGAAAATCAAATCACTTGATTGGAAGCTGCCAATTTGCCATAACAATATGGAAGGACCTCTAAAATCTGTTGTACATACTTTGTGCTACTGCACTTACCAGCATGCTTTGTGTCTTGCACATTTCCTATGTTCTTGTGGGTTTCGAAACATGTGAACCAATGGAATGTATTTGCTCTTTGTATTTTTATTTGAATTTTGTTATTAGCCAATGATGTGGTGTGGAGTTGTTATGCCCGCGAAATCACGAGCTTCGCAACGGTCCATCTCCTCACGGAGAGGGAGGAGTTAGGCAGCCCGAGTGAGTACGACGAAGAGAGAGGGCCATTTTTCTGCTGCTCCGTCTAAGTACCCGTTTCGCGGAGACTTTATACACAGCCCGTGTACTAGGCCCGCATTTGAGGTCAGGAGTGTTGCGATTGGCCCGCGGTCGTATGCTTGCTGGTGGGCTTTGTTTTAGTATGCCGATTATTTTGTTTATGCCCCATAGCCAGTGTCGCCGCTAGCTAGCTAAGTGCATTTAGCATCCAGTGCTAGTGTGTTAGCTAGCCGACTAGAGTTGTGGAGGCTAGTCAGAAGTCATCGGGCTGCGCTGGACGGTGATCTAACTAGGGGAGCCGCTCTGCTCCATTCCTGGGACCTGTCTGCTATCCAAAGAGGACTCGCTTCATCTGCTCTATCTTCGCCAGGGTTGTTTGAACATTGCAACCTTTGGCCATCTTGCGGCGGGTGGAGGCTGCTGCCGGGGAGCCGACACCTGCCAGCTGCTAGGCTAGCACTACGCCTTCCATCCTCTGGACTGCACACAGCCTCCCGGTCGAGGAAGCGATGGGTTGTGAGTAACCCGAAAATTTCATTTATACTCACACACACACGCACACTTTTATCTCGTCGCCTAGGCATCGTAGCGGTGGCTGCCTTGCCCTCCGCTCAGAGAGCTGCTTTAATGTGCACCAACGGGCCCCAACGGAAAGTGCTGGGTATTTGTGTGTTCTTTTGATACTTTCTTCCAGTTTATTGTGACCGCTTGTCCCACCCTGTGTAATTTCAATTAATGTTTATTTAATCAGCAATACTACACTCGTGTGGTACTCTCTCTCTCTCTCTCTCTCTCATTATTATCAAATAAATCCTATTATTATTAATTATATTTCGGGTGTATTGGCAGCTCATTTTCCGCATATGCAAAGCCTAGGTTACTTATAGAGTGCTGGTAATAAGCTTGTACAGTAATTCAGTACACAGCAGAGTTATAAGATCTGCATTAACCACATGTTTGTTTCATTCTGGGAAGATATACCATTCACCAGCCTTAGCTAAGTGTAGTATTTTCACAGTGGAGGCACCGCGCTACTAAATTGATTATTATCTTGGTTAATTATTTCTATTATCAATTATCACTAATATTGTCATTAGTGACACTAGCCTACTAGTACACAGGAGGTTCAGCCAGCTCACCATTCCACCGCTGAGAACTCAGGATGCTGTTGCGCTATTGATTTGTATTGTAACACTTTAGTAACTGGTAGCATTAGGCTTTTGTCTTGTTTAAATGTGCTTGGCGTTGCCCGCCAGTGAAAAAGGGTTTACAAATAGCTTTACACTAGTCCAACTCACCGAGCGGGGGGCGACGTCCCTCTTTGTCGGAGTCCGTCGTAATAAGAGAGAGTGAACCACAGCTCCGCCTCTAAATACGTCACTGGGAAATATGACACCACCTCCGGTGGGCGTGTGCTTTCCCCCGGGACAGACGTTCCCTAACCATGCCGTTGTCCCGGGAAAATGGACCCGCCCATCTGTTGGATCGCCAGGTCTTTCTCCGGAAACACCGGATGACGACCCAGTCGCCGGGGAGGTAGGAATGGAGAACCTTCTCAGCTGGGGTGGGGAGAGCAGCTGCCACCTGTTTGGGAGACTTGGGAGAGAGCAGAGGAGAGATTACAGCAGTGCTGTAGCATAGCATGCTCGTAAAGAGCGGTTTGGGGAAGAGCTCCCGGCGCAGGGCCCGTTCCCATGGTCGGAGGCCGTCCCATGACAATCTCAAAAGGACTAAGCCCTGCTCTGGAGTGTCTTTGTTGCACGCGCATGTACATAAGTACCAGAAGACGTAAGAAACTGTCTCTGTTGCCAGAGAGCACCAAAGTCCACGCCGAAAGCGTAGCGTGAATCCGTGTAGATGGTGACAGACCAGCCAGCTGCCAGCTCGCAGGCCGCAGAGAGGGCCGTGAGTTCAGCAGCCTGTGCAGAGAGGTGAGAGGGCAACGAGCTGCAATTAAGGCAAGCGGAGGCAGAGCAAACGACCCAACCAACCTGACATTGGCCGGTGGTAAGACAGCGGGAAGCCGACCCATCCACAAAAAGGACAACGTCAGGGTTGGCAAGAGGAGTGGAGCTGAGATCAGGCTGAGGTGAACAAACAGCAGAGACAGCTGCAACGCAGTCGTGTGGTTCACCATCGTCTGGTGAGGGAAGAAGGGTGGCGGGGTTAAGGACAGCGCAACGTTTGACAGTGATGGTGGGCATGTCAAGGAGCACAGTGTTGTAACGTAGCCACCGGGCTGCGGACAGCTGTGACCTTTTCTGTTCAAGTAGGAGGAGCGGGACCGCATGGGGAACCAGGAGAGTAACATCGGAGTACCCCACGATGTCTCACGAGGCCATCACAGCCTTTTCAGCAGCAGCGACGGCTCGAAGGCAGCGAGGCAAGCCAGCCGCTACCGGGTCAAGTTTGGCGGAGAAGTAAGCCACAGGGCGCAGCTTGCAGTCCCCCATGAGACTGACTGCAAGAGGACGGAGATCATGCAGCCGTTGCGCTCATCCACAGTTTGAGTGAATGCTTGAGCGGGCTCCGGATAGCCAAGAGTTGGTGCGATTTGGAGCTGGACTTTCAGTCCCTCAAAGGCTTTAGTTGCCTCTGGGGTCCACAAGAGGACCTGTGAGGCGGGTGCATGAGAGTCAATGAGGGCCCGAAGGGGTTTGTCAAAGGTTGCAAATGCCGGAACGAACAAGCGACACAGTAGGAAGCCATGCCTAAGAACAGGGTATCTGCAGGTTTCACTAAGTTAATTTTAAGACTTTTTAAGACTTTTTTAATGCCACTTGGATCGGAATTTAAGACCAAGATCTACAACAAAATATATACATATGGTTGGTAAGCCCTAACGCCCAACAGCTGAATATTTAAACATTTGATTCGCGCGAGTGCAGTTTTATCGAAATGGTTAAACAAATGTATGTTTTGTGACACGTTGATGTTGTAACCGCATTTCTTGACGTTCAGACCGAATATTTAAAGATTTGATTCGCGGAATTTCGCGCGATTGCAATCAGATAAGCTGAAGTCCTCCTCCATGTTGAAAAAGCTGCCATAAACTACACGCTGCTGTGACTGGTTGATTCGCTGTGAGCATTTGATGACAAAACAACGAATCACAGCAGAGCGCGCAGCGGAGGTCCCTCCCCCCTCCATCTGGCCGATCAATTCTAGCATCAACTTTTCTTCTTCTTCTCTCGGCTGCTATTTTGTCATGACTTAGTTAGCATTTGTCCGCCAAATTCTGTGTAGGCTATACCATTTAGCAATTAACCGCTCAGTAAAACCAACATCGGTATTCTTTTCGATAACTAGTTACATTAATATTACCTACAACCGTGAGTTGCAGGTAATATTGCCATGGTATCGCATCATCCAGGTCATTTCTTTGTCTATGGGGGATACATATTTGTTTTAATTACAGGGAATAGCATGCTATAGGTAACAGGTGCGCCTGATACGAACCTGGAATTCATGAAAATAGCATGTGTGTTAGAGTTTGTGGGAGACCCCAAGCGCACGACACCAGACAGAGATGGGGTTAGCCGAAAACTGGCGTACTTTATTCAAACATAGGAAGGCAATGAGCGACAAGGAAAAAACGGAAAGTCCAAGGGGGAAAAAAACTCGCGGGTAATCCAAACGGGAACAAGGCAGGATACTTCCACGGGGAAACCTTGCAAGGGAAAAACATGAACCAAGGGCTGGGATGAGTTCGTAGAGAAAAGGACCGTGAGAGGAGAGTCGCCGCTACTGCGGGGAGGTAACAACACGAACTGACAACGGGCACGTGGGAGGCCACCAAACTTAAGCCCAGCCCTGATGACTAAGCCCGGCCCTGACGAGCCGATTGGCTGCCGGCGTGGGGTGGGCGGGCCACGGTGCGGGGTGGGCGAGCCATAACACTTGTTTCCCTTTTATTTTCTTTTTTCCCCCTCAAAATTCACTTAATCCTACCAAATGACCACTTCTATTAGTGCGAGACCGAGGGTGAACAGCCGCTTAATTGTCAGTGCACGACCTCATCTGGTTTCAATAGTACGCGTTTTAAATGATCCTTTTATCCTTTAAAGAATTCTGCTTACCCGTGCGATGAATCTCCCAGGGTTTTGCTGAGGGATCTCAGCGACACCGACCAAACGGACCACCCGCCTCTCCCTTTCTTCTTCTCAAACCTGGTGAGGTTATTGGGAGATCGGTGACTATGTCCTTGTCCCGAGACGATCGGTCAGCCGGTTGTCCGTCTGGCAGAGCGACGTGAGATCCCGCTTCTGACACCAAATTGTTGTGGATTTTCCTTTATCCTTTTAATGGGCTCTTGCCCCAGGAACCTCTGGGGAGAATAATCATGGGACAAATATTGAAGCAAACAGAGAATCTTTAATGCATCTGCAGATGGAGAGCCATAAGGCCACAGAGAGGTTCGTCTATGAGGATATGCTCTGCCTCTGAGCTGGAGATAGTGGTTTTTTATAGAACAGTCCGTCGCGTCATACACTATGTTTCCTGCGTCAACTAAGGTGTAATCTTAAAAAGGAATGAAGGAAACATCTACGTAAATCACGTTCTGTGCCTCGTGAGTGTCTGTACGTCTGTTGCACTTGTCTTTTGCTGTACCTGGCCGTTCCTGGGATGCGGCAACGGGGAGGCAAGCATAGTAACAGTTGCTATGTGGCCCCATGGAAGGTACGCATGAGAACAATTGGTATGTGTGTCTGCAGTGAGTGAGAAGTTTCATACACACAGACAAGTGGAAAACTACAGAGTACATACGGAGTGCATATGGAGAACATTTTGTACTCCACATACATCACCAACATCCTGCTCAGCTCTCCCCTTCTCAGCCTCCTCCTGCTCAGCTGCACCACTCTCCTCTCAGAGCCTCACCGCAGCCACATCGTGATGACACGACTGGTACGAATGACATTGCGAGCTACTTGGTGCGCCGAGAGCTTGTGAATTCCGGTCTCATCCAGTTCAACGAGCGCCCAGAAAATTATTGGGCGTGGAAGTCCTGTTTCTTCAACGCCATTGAAGGACTGAACTTAACTGCCAGCGAGGAGCTCGACCTCTTGACAAAGTCGTTAGGAAAAGAGTTCTCAGAGCACGTTAAAAGGATTTGCTATGTGCACGTCGCCGACCCTGTAGTGGGCCTACAACATGTCTGGGAATGCCTAGAAGAGTGCTCCCCTGAAGTGATCGAGAGAGCGCTCTTCGAGAGGATAGAGAACTTTCCAAAAATCGCTCAGAAAGACCCCGTAAAGTTGAGGGAGCTGGGAGACCTGCTGATGGAGTTAGACTCTGCTACGTGTGAGGGCTACCTGCCGGGGATCTCGTACCTGGACACCGCCAGGCGTGTCAACCCGATCGTTGAGAAGCTGCCACACAGTCTACAAGAGAGGTGGATAACTAAGGGTTCCCAGTACAAAGAGCAGCACTATGTCTCCCCCCCCCCCCATTCACCTTCTTCGCAGACTTCATCTGCAGCGAGGCACACAGAAGAAATGACCCCAGCTTTACTCTCCCTTCAGCTCCATCGAAAACGTCCAACAAGTCCTCCACAGTGTCCTCAAAACATGAGCGATCAGAAAAGGAATCAAGACACGCCAAAAGGCATGTCTCCACCCACAAGACAGAGGTCTCAACAAACCGCTCAGCTTCTCAGTCACGCAGTTCGAGCAGCAAGCCTGGCGACAAAGGGAAACAATGTCCCATCCATCAGAAGCGCCATCCTCTAAAGAAATGTCGAGGTTTTCGAAGCAAGTCTCTTGAGGAGCGCAAAGCCTTTCTGAAAGAGAATGGTGCCTGCTACAGGTGTTTCTCCTCCACAACTCACCTGGCGAAGAACTGTAAGGCAACTTTGAAGTGCAGCGAATGTGAGAGCGATGACCACATAGCGGCGCTCCACCCTGGACCTCCTCCACGGGACAAAAAAGACAAGGACCCCACCTCAGAGCATGGCGGGGAGAGTGAAGAGGAGGCGCCTCCACCAGCAGTCACCTCTAAATGCACAGCACACCCAGACAGAGCTAGTAACGTCTACATCGTCCTGGACGACCAGAGCAACAGATATCTGGCGAGGTCTGATTTCTTCTACTTCATCCAAATCAGAGGTTCAGACTCACCGTACACCCTGCGTACATGTGCAGGAGTCACCGAGACATCTGGAAGAAGAGCCACAGGGTTCTTGGCGGAGTCGTTGGATGGAAAAAACAAGTGTGCTGCTTCCAACACTCATTGAGTGCAACCATATGCCTGACGATCGGTCAGAAATCCCGACCCCAGAAGCTGCACAGCACCACAGCCACCTGAAGTCCATCGCTCGCAGAATCCCTCGCCTGGACCCTGAAGCCCAGATCCTGATACTTCTGGGACGCCACATCCTTCAGGTTCACAAAGTCAGGGAGCAACGCAATGGTCCTCCCAGCGCCCCCTATGCCCAACGTCTAGACCTGGGTTGGGTGGTTACAGGGGACGTGTGCCTGGGTTCAGCCCACAAGCCAGCAGCTGTGACTCCCTATCGCACCAGCGTGCTCGAAAACGGAAGGCCATCTCTCCTCACTCCGTGCCCCAACCGTCTCCAGGTCAAGGAAAGGTTCCTCCTTACAGCATCAAACATGACACCCCAGTCCCTGATGACGACAAAGTGCGGCTTTCCATCGAAGATCGTCTGTTCCTGGAGTTCATGGACAGAGAGATGGTGATGGACGACACCAACAGCTGGGTGGCGCCTCTCCCATTCCGATCCCCTCGTCGACGGCTCCCTTACAATCGAGACCAAGCTCTCAGCAGACTTACCTCTCCCCGCCGCACCCTGGAAAGAAAGCCTAAGATGAAAGCCGACTTCGTCACACCTTCATGCAAAACATCTTTGATCGCGACCAGGCTGAGTTGGCCCCACCACTACCGGAGGGAAGTGAGTGCTGGTACTTACTTATCTTCGGCGTCTACCACCCTCAAAAGCCAGACAAGATCAGGGTTGTCTTCGATTCCAGCGCTCAACATCACGGCATCTCCCTGAACGATGTGCGTGCTACTTACCGGCCCGGATCTGTACAACAGCTTGCTGGGAGTCTTGCTGCGCTCCCGAAGAGAAACAGTGGCTGTCATAGCGGACATCGAGCAGATGTTTCACAGCTTCGTCGTTCGAGAAGACAACAGAGATTTCTTGTGTTTCCTGTGGTTCAACAACAACGACCCCAACCGAGAGATTGCCGAGTATCGCATGAAAGTCCACGTATTCGGCAACTCACCATCCCCAGCTGTCGCCATCTATGGACTTCACCGAGCAGCAGAACACAGCTCCAGGGAACACGGAATGGATGCCAAGCACTTAGTGGAACGCGACTGCTACGTCGACGACGGCCTCGCTCTGGCTGGGTTGCGTCCCGAGGGGCAGCCGTGAGTAGAGGGAGGAGTCGTTGGCAGCTTGACTGGAGGTGGCCACTTGCTGTGTATTTAGCATAGCAGCACACTCAGCTGCTCCCTCAACCTGTAGTGCGATGGTAATTGCTCTGGACAGCAGCAGATCATCTTTTTCCAGCAGGAGAGTCTCACGCACCTTTGCGTTGTTGGTGTGTTCGATTAGCTGGTCGCGAACCATCTCGTCCTGAAGCGCGCCAAACTTGCATGAGCTAGCTAGCCCTCGCAAATTAGCTACGTACTGCCGCACAGACTCACCAGGCAGTTGGTGTCGCTGACGGAATATAAATCGCCGAAGGAGGGCACTCTGTGGAGCAGCGAAATGGGTGCTCATAAGTCCCACAGCTTCGTCAAAGTTTGTGACGTTCCCCAGAGTCCCGAGCACACGATGACCCTCTGCTCCCAAGCAGTGTAGCAACAGAGCCGTCTTCCTAGCCTGGCTCACGTCGTCGAGCCCTGAGGCGATGATGTAATTTTCAAAACTATGTAGCCAGCGAGTCCATGGTACCGGAGGCTCGCCAGGTAACGCCAGGAAGGGGGCAGGTGGTGGGAGAGAGATATCAGCCATCCTCGTCGCCAATATTGTATTGAGAAATCACGTCAGGACACAGCGCTGTCGCTCGACACAACCTCTACGTTGCATTCTTTATTTAGACTGACACAGCATCACAGGCAGACCCGATCAAACAACCCAGAGCCCGCAGGCATCACCAAGCGATCCCAGCACAATAGAACAGCACCAAATCAAATGCAGCACTGTCGATGTGTGCAGACATAACAAGGGGCTTACCAGCGTTTCACATTGGAAGTAACAACCCCTTTCAGCCCGCGATTTAGCAAACACCGTTCACATGTGTCGCACCGGGCATTCATGCAGCATAAGCCTCGGTTTGTAGCTAAGAGCCGTTCACAATGTGCTGCACGAGGCCTACCTACACATGTAGCCTGAGCCTCGAATGTTGCTAGTGCTAGCTAACGTTAGCTAGTACAAGAAGTGAATCTCTTGTGCTGCTTAGCTACGGGTGCTTAATAGTGACGAGCATAATCGTTCAATAAACATTAGGCTCACATGCATCGAAACTGACGATATTAAATGATTCCAAGTAGAAAATTCAACAAGCCAACTAGCTCGATAGCATTTTGCCTTGGCGTGGGACTGACAAGCTAGCATAAGCTAACGTGAGCTAGTGAAAATTCGCACACATTAAAATGTATCTGGATGTAACGTTACATGTATATAGACATCTCCGATATCGTTATGCAAGCAGGTGAGCGGCTAACGTTAAACCGGAATTAAGCAAGCGAGACTGTGTGGCTAGCTAGAATTAGCAGGCCCCGTTTATAGCAGCTAGCAGCAGGTCTGTCTTCTAACGTCAGGCGTAGCCAATCGCTCGGTTGGTTGTCGGTGTGATAACGTGGCAATATTCGCTAACTTTTTAAAAAAAAAATATTCGCTAACTAAACGTTAGCTAGCTTATGCTAGCTAGTCGTTTCCTAGCCAGGCTAGCTAGCTATGAACGTATAAACTGCCGTGCGATAACGTTATAATTAGCTTTAATCAGTCACTTAAAAATCACACCCGAGTGTGCCAAAATGTTACAAAAACATGTCGATATTCAATGTTTACTGGGGTTTTTCGCGCTTCGGCTCACTTCTTACCGAGAAATTGGCACTTGGCACAAGTTGGCCGTGAACTTGACTTCTCCTCAGGGCTCCAAGCAGTGAAAAGAAAAATGGCATAAAATCAAGAGATTTTGAGAACCAAAGTTTGGCTACGTCAGTAGTCACGTGACATACTGGATGGAAAAATAGTCTTTGGTTTTAAGTCAGTCAAATACATTGAACCAATGAGGCCCTGATTTCCATTGAATTAAAGTGATTTTAATACATATATAGACCCAAAATATCATAAATACCATTATATCGGGTCCAATCAAATAAAAAACACGCTTTAATTGAATGGCAGCATATGATCACTTTTTACTGTGTGGATGCAAACAGTGAAACTTATGTAACCCCTTTTTCACTGGCGGGTGAAGTAATACTTGGGGTAGTATTGGTCGAGGATCAATGATCACACCGGGTTAGAGAACTCAGGATTAATCGTGGCTCAGTAGGCAGACGTAATAACCATACGTGGTAGTGGTGTAACCATAATAACAGTCCGGGTAGTACATAACACCTAGTGTAGTTCCAGTGGATATACATGGCATTTCTATCACTACAACCAGCTGCACTGATGTTTGCTCGGGAGCTACAGACGCCTGTGGATCTGGTCTTTGGCAAGCCGCCAAACCCACCAGTACGAGTGCCGCCGGGCCAGGACTATGTAGACGCACTACAGGACCGGATGGAGGCTCCTCATCAGCTGGCTCCAGAGAATATGGCTTCTGCAGGGGAAAGGCAGAAGAGAGCCTATGATGTACGTTGCCACCGCAAAGAGTACCAGCAGGGGGACAACGTATGGGTGTATAACCCACGGCGAACGAAGGGACGGTCCCCAAAGCTGAACAGCAACTGGGAGGGGCCCTGCCTCATCCTGAAGAGGATCTCAGAGGTCATCTATAGAGTGAAGCTCCACAGCCGCCCTCGGATAGTCATCCTTCACCAAGATCGCCTCGCACCTTACTTAGTACAGACCAGGCTACCGGGGTCCAGGGAGGGGGTAAGGACACTGCTGGATCAAAGCCAACCTCCCTGGATGTCAGCAAGGAGCTACCATTAGAGCATCTTGTTTTGGGCCAGGGAGGGGGCGGGGACACTGGGTTTACAGAGCTGCCCTCCCTGGCCAGGAATGGAAACAGCGGTGACGTCGAAGTCGACGGTGGGGGCTCAGACCCAGCGGATGCAGAGCCGCCCCCGTCATCCATCAGCAGCCCGCGGCAAGGAGCAGCCCGGGATGGGAGAGGTGCTCGGCGGAAGAAACCCTCATGGTGGATGGACCCATCCACATGGGATTTGGGTTAGGCCAACGGGACGTTGGTCTTTCAAGGAAGGAGGCAGTGTGGCGAATTCAACTAGAGTGTTCCTGCTCCAAGTTCATTTGCATGTTACCCACGGTGCAACTGAAATGTCGATGTTTTGGTTATGTTGTGGGCTATTGAACACGTTAAAAACGGGCATATCTGTTACAGATAGCGGGGATGCGGTGCAAGGTGATGGGGACGTTACGAGAGAAGTTGATTAGACAACATGCTATTTCCCACCATGAGGGTAAAGAGTAGGCATATAGATAAGGTCGCTTCTGTGGCCAAGAAAAGGATCAAGCTGAGACCAAAACGAATTTGTGACTGTTATGACTAGCTTGGCTTGCGGTCATTAAAAGCTTGCTTGCTAACTCTGAAAGGTTTGCTGAGAAGTCCATTATTTGACCACGTGGAAATATCATCATGTTAATTTTATGTCAACCCATTTGGCCCCGTTACACTGGGAGGAGCCATTGCATATGAAGCCCCTGCCCCCCCCCAAAAAAAAAACAAAACAAACAAAAACAAAACAAAAATAAAAAATGATGTCAGTCATTTATTTGCGACTGTTGTGCGGACTGTGTGTGTTGAGCAGCGACCCCCGGTACACCCTTGTTACAGTCGTTTTTGCTGACCCGGAAGTTGTACTGTCAAGCAAGCGCCACAAACAACGCGCGCGGACAGCCTGGACACGGCAGCACTGGCACATCCTACAAGATTAATAAAGTGTGAGTATTAATCATATACGTTTTGATGCAAGCTGTGCCTTGCCCCTTTAAGGAGAGGGCTTAGTGGGTATTGTGTGTGTGTGTGGGGGGGGGTGATGTAGACGCAGCCGTGTGTGTGTGTGTGTGTGTGTGTGTCTGTGTATTTTCTGTTTGTAGCCGCAGCCGCGGAGACGCTAGTTTGCCGACAGATAGGAAGGTAGCCACCGTTACCAGTGATGATTTGTATGCATCACAGGGAGGGAGGGAGGCTGCCGTGTGTTAAATGGGACTGCAGTGCAGTGCAGTGGCCGGCCCGTTCTCCACCGCGGAGTTGGTCCGGACTCTTTATGAAGTTGTTACCAGCTACGAGCCAGGCTAAGCTAATTAGACTAGCGAGACACCCACCGGAGGCTTCCAACTACGGTTCGGAGCCGCGACGCTGGAGAGGTAACAGTACTAGACGTGCTGCTGCACTAGACGTTTTGTTGTTTTGTTGTGTTAAGTTACAAGTAAAGCTGAGCGTCGCTGTGTAAGTTAGCTTTTACCTAATCAACGTTAGCCAACTTGCTAAGTAGGCTGTTGCTCTGCGTGCGCGTTTTCATTTTTGGGGTAGCATGCGGCAATAGCTTTTGTTAAAAAGCATGCTAATTTGCCCTGGGAATCAGTGGAGGCTGATGGAAGTGCCCCATTTGTATCTTAACTGTCATCTTCTCTCTATAGACACTGTGGGACCTGAGCATGACCCAAACAGACCTCACCTACGATGCAGTCCCAGGTAGACCAGTATAGTATGGTCTATAATAGCAGATCATGATCCAGCTCAAGGTTATTGTAGTTCACTAAAACTGAACTAAAACCAGGTGTGAAAAGAGAAGAAAAAAAAACGTTTCAGTTCACTGAAATAAAAATAAAACTTGACTTTAGAGGAGCAAGAAGAGGAAGCGAGTGAAGGCAGAGCCGAAGATCAAATGGTGGAAGTTGAAGAAGGAAAACTGTTGTGTGGAGTTCAGGCAGGGGTTAAGACAGGCACTGGGTGGATAGTGGAGAGTTGCCGGACGGCTGGGCAACCACTGCAGAAATAGTGAGGGAGACAGCTAGGAAGGTACTTGGTGTGTCGGCAGGACAGAGGAAGGAAGACAAGGAGACTTGGTGGTGGAGTGAGGAAGTACAGCAAAGTATACAGAAGAAGAGGCTGGCAAAGAAGAAATGGGATAGTCAGAGAGATGAAGAAAGTAGACAGGAGTACAAGGAGACACAGCGTAAAGCTAAGAGAGGTGGCAAAGGCAAAAGGCGTATGGTGAGTTGTATGACAGGTTAGACACTAAGGAAGGAGAAAAGGACTTGTACCGATTGGCTAGACAGAGGGACCGAGCTGCAAAGGATGTGCAGCAGCTTAGGGTGATGAAGGATAGAGATGGAAATGTGCTGACGAGCGAAGAGAGTGTGCTGAGAAGGTGGAAGGAGTACATTGGGGGGCTGATGAATGAAGAAAATGAGAGAGAGAGAGCAGGTTGGATGATGTGGGGATAGTGAATCAGGAAGTGCAGTGGATTAGCAAGGAGGACGTGAGGGCAGCTATGAAGAGGATGAAGAGTGGCAAGGCAGTTGGTCCTGGTGACATACCTGTGGAGGCATGGAGATGTTTAGGAGAGATGGCAGTGGGGTTTTTAACTAGATTGTTTAACTCAAACTTGGAAAGGGAGAGGATGCCTGAGGAGTGGAGAAGAAGCATACCGGTACCGATTTTCAAGAACCAGGGCGATGTGCAGAACTGTAGCAACTACAGAGGTATAAAGTTGATCAGCCACAGCATGAAGATTTGGGAAAGAGTAATCGAAGCTAGGTTAAGAGGAGGAGAGGTGACGATTAGCGAGCGGCAGTATGGTTTCATGCCACGAAAGAGCACCACAGATGCGATGTTTGCTTTGAGAATGTTGATGGAGAAGTATAGAGAAGGCCAGAAGGAGTTACATTGTGTCTTTGTAGATTTAGAGAACGCATAAGCCAGGGTGCCGAGAGAGGAGATGTGGTATTGTATGAGGAAGCCGGGAGTTGCCGAGAAGTATGTAGGAGTGGTGCAGGATATGCACGTGGAAGTGTGAGAGTGGCGAGGTGACAGATGGGTTCAAGGTGGAGGTGGGATTACATCAAGGATCGGCTCTGAGCCCCTTCTTGTTTGCAATGGTGATGGACAGGTTGACGGATGAGATCAGGCAGGAGTCTCCATGGACGATGATGTTCGCGGATGACATTGTGATCTGTGGCGAGAGTAGGGTGCAGGTGGAGGAGAGCCTGGAGATGTGGAGGTATGCACTGGAGAGAAGAGGAATGAAAGTCAGTAGGAGCAAGACAGAATACCTGTGTGTGAAAGAGAGGGAAGACAGTGGAATGGTCAGGAGTGGAGGTGACGAAGGCATATGACTTTAAATACTTGGGGTCAACAGTCCAAAGTAACGGGGAGTGCAGGAGAGAGGTGAAGAAGAGAGTGCAGGTAGGGCGGAGAAGAGTGTCAGGAGTGATTTGCGACAGAAGGGTGCCAGCAAGAGTTAAAGGGAATGTTTACAAGATGGTTGTGAGACCAGCTACGTTGTATGGTTTGGAGACAGTGGCACTGACGAAAAGACAGCAGGAGGCGGAGCTGGAGGTGGCAGAGTTGAAGATGCTAAGGTTTTCACTGGGAGTGACGAAGAAGCACAGGATTAGGCACGATTATATTAGAGGGACCGCTCAAGTCGGACGGTTTGGAGACAAAGCAAGAGAGGCAAGATTGAGATGGCTTGGACATGTGTGGAGGAGAGATGCTGATTATGGAGCTGCCAGGGAAGAGAAGAAGAGGAAGGCCAAAGAGGAGGTTTATGGATGTGGTGAGGGAAGACATGCAGGTGGCTGGTGTGACAGAGGAAGACGCAGAAGACAGGAAGAAATGGAAACGGATGATCCGCTGTGGCGACCCCTAACGGGAGCAGCCGAAAGTAGTAGATCTATGTCATATGTACATTATTTACAATTAGTTCATAAGTCATTCATAATTCATGTGTGATTTCGTCATTCCTAGGTTATGTGCAGCTATTTACATGCAGTTATGTAGCCTACAATTATTATTTACATGCAGTCATGTGCAGTTATTTACATATGTTATGTAGTTATGTCATAGACATGTGATAACATTTTATAATTTATGCAATGTTTATTGAAACATTCTTTCTCTGTATTGCCCCCCTATACAGTTTTACAAAAAGGTTTGAATTCTCAAAGTTCTTCAGTAAAGTTCCTCAACTTGGACTGGGACTCTGTATTTCTTTGGGATTCTTCATGTTGGCTATCTGTCCGCCTGTCTATACATGGACACAAATACGTAGGACAGAATAGGCGGTCTTCTCGTTCCCCCCCGCCGTTTAAAGAAAAAAAAATGTGTGTCTTTTTCTATCTTATTCCTCAAGGGTTAAAACCTCAACTAGGGCTTCTTGTTACCTTTCCAGGGTACAAGCCACAACTAGGGTTACCTGGCAGAATTCGGGTTTGAGGTTAAGATTGGGGTTAAGCCAGGGGAAAGGGTACCCCCATCCGGCCACTCGTCAGGCGCTGGCATAATAGGTGTACGTTATGTACAGTAGATTGGATGATTGTATGACCGCCTGGCCAGCAGGTGGAGTCATGGAGGCACCAATCTCAGTAATATGAGGCGCATAGATGACGTCGGCATGCAGCGCAGGCGATTCTGAACGGTGCAAATAAACGAAGCACATGGCTGCATGGAGTTGAGCTCCCGAAAAATACAAGAGTTAATTAAATGCGATAAAGTGGAAACGGTTAATTTAAATGCGATAAAGTGGAAACGTTGTAGAACCAGCATCATCACAGCTCAGTACTGCACGTGTACAGCACGTGTACAGCCAGTGTATGGTCCCACAGCTGTGGTCAGCATCACGTCATTCAGCACGCTGTTGTTCATCAAGCTGTGTGTACAGCTAGCCGTGTATCAGTCAACCAAACGACCAGCTTATGTTAGCTCATGTACAGTTTGGAAACAGCTAATGTTAGCTTGTGTACAGGAGGAAATACATTGTCAACGAACATTTGTGTCATCTCGTCATTTATGGTTGGCGTTCACAACGCCGCTAAATCTTAACAATTGCGACAGATAGTAAATCTGTGTCAGTCCAAACGTTTGTAGTTCAAACGTTTACAATAGGTTAGAAATTTAAAACCGCATTCCCAAATAAATTGGAATTAACCTTGTACACTGTCCATCAACAAGATGTTTAGATGGCGGCCACCTTCTTCAGGCGAGGGCTTAGACTTTTCACGACCGGGCGGCATCTCGGTGGCCTTCTAAGGCTCGTAAAAATCAAATTAACAATGGAAAAAATAGCCAACATTAATCCAACTCACCGAACAGCGGGCGACGTAGCTCTGTGCCGGACTCCGTCGAAAAGAGAGAAAGAGGCTCCGCCTCTTAATATATACTGGGAAATATGACACCACTTCCGGTAGATGTCACGCTCTCCACAAAAGGCGGCCCCCCACGCCGTTGTCACGGGAAACGTGACGCGACATCCGGCAAACGCGCGCCCTCCCCATAGACGGAAAAAAACAGAAAGGGGGAGAAAAAAAGAAAAAAAAAAGAAAAAAGGGGACAGGGTTATTTTTCCAGAGACGGGTTAGAGTTATAGGACCGTGTGTCCGAGGAAAGTGACGTGTTGTTGACAAAATTGGAGTTTGGAGAGAGTAGCTTGGTGACCTTCTTGGGCCAGATGGCGTAAGAGAGAGACCGAGTCACAGCTGCACTGCGTTGTGGTGGGGGCACAAAGCAGGAGGTCGTCGACGTACTGCCATAGGGTTGAGCCGCGCGTCAGCGTAAGTGTGCTAAGGCTGTCTCGAAGCGCCCCGTTGTAGATCGTGGGGCTTTCACAATAGCCCTGACACAGCCTTGTCCATGTGTAAGGCCGACCGTCAAATAGGAACGCAAACCAGAACAGGGACGCTGAAGAAAGCGTTGGCATGGTCCACAACGGTAAACCGCCGTGCAGAAGGGGGAACCTGAGACATAAGGGTGTAGGGATTGGGGACGCAGGGCGTGCGGGCCCTGACAGCTGCATTTACTGCCTGAAGGTCTTGAACGAATCTCCATTCAGTGGGCTGTCCGGGTGGGCGTATCTTCTTCACGGGCAAGATGGGAGTGGAAACCGGGGAGGTGGGCCAAGGGACAATTATGCCCTTGACACGCAAGGCATTGAATACAGGGCAGATGCCATTAACCGCTTCCGGTTTCAAAGGGTACTGAGGTTGGTGGGGACGGAAGTCGGATTTCGGGGTAATGACGACGGGCTCACAATTACGTATGAGACCTACATCCTATTTCCCGTCAGCCCAAAGATGGGAGGGGATGTTGTGAAGCTGCGGAGCAAGTGCAGTGTGTGTGTGTGTGCCAGTGTATGGGCCTCAGTCACTGATGGTGAGGGGGCGGACAGAGCCAACATTCGTGACGTCACCGCAACGGTGGCGCTGACGTCTACCCGGTATAATTTTAGTGAGGGGGACCAGTCGCGTGAAGAGTCGGCGGGAAGCCAATCTGACGCCAGAGAAGCTTGTCGCGCGAGTGGACCCGTATCTGTCCACTGGGAACCCCGTGGTTTTACCAAGGAGACGTGCGGGACCGAGTCATCAACCGAAAACAACGCAGTTTGGTCGTTGTCTAATGTACACGTGACATGAGCGGTGCAGTGTAGGTTGTCCGCTGTCATGTAGGTCGATGCGTCCCCTGTTGTGGTGTGTGAGCAAGGGAGCAGAGCCACTGTGTGTATTGGGAGGCGGTAGGAGCCCACATGTAGACCCGTAGAGGGAGGACGGGGTTATGTGTATGCAAAAAAATATTCGCTGCTGGTAACGAAGTGATGTACAGCCCTGATGAGGTGGAAACAACAGAGATGCCCAGTTGGATCATGCCATCTCCATCCAGCAAATTAAATGGGCAGTTATCAGAAATTAAAACAGGCAATTTTGTTGATGAGCTGTCATCCAGGCAAACAAGCGCACAGGAACGGATAATGGCTCCGTGACACACGTACCACTCGCAACAGTGGAGAGGACCGTTTGGCCGCTCCGTGTTAACCGTGGCCGGCCGATAGGCGGTTCTCACCACCGTTCGTGTGGCTCCCGTGTCTAACAAGAAAGGCAGCTCAGCATTTGCAAGACGCAAGGTTATCATTGGCAGTTTTCGGAAAGCTAGCTCATGAGATACATACTGTCCAACTGGGGAAGCTAACAGCAAAGCAGAGTCTTCATTGCAAATCAGTGTATTTGGTTGTGTCTGTGCATTCATACGACCTGATGTGGCAGCAGATGTGTCCAGGACCCCCCCCTCCTCCTCCCGTGTCGCCTGTCAGTCCGAACCCCGGTATGAGCCTCCCCGTGGGGCCCACTGGTTGTGAGGTCCGTTGCTCCATCCTCGGCCTCTTCCGCGCCTTTGGTTGATGCCCTTGACGGAGTGGACAGTCTTCAGCCCAGTGACCGGGCTGGCCACATGTGAAGCAGCAGTCGTCACCCGGTTGGGGGCCGCTGGGCTGGGCGTGTTGTCACGGGTTCTGACATCGTGAACGGTCCCCGGGTCTGTCCTGTTGCACAGGTTAGTAGGGTGAAGGAAGCCGCTGCGGCACCATGGAGGAGAGAGAGAGAGGTGCGATGTTTGTCCTGAGCCTGCCTTGCCTTCTGTTCTTCTTCCTTTTTCGGCATTTGATCGTGGGCATGATCAGCATGTCTCAGCAAGTCTTCCAGTCGTCTCTTTCCGTATCCTACGCAGTGTGTTTCTATGGCTTTCCTAACTCCGTCCTGCAGGCCGGCCAGGAAATGTTTGCAGAGGTGAGTTTCCCATTGGCCTCTCGCCGTGGACGGGGGAGAGAGAACTGGTGGCGGTTGGGGTGTTGGTGGTGGTGGTGGTGTCAGACGGGGTGTCGGTGGTGGTCCCAGGATCGGTCTCATGGCGCCGCGTTGTTGGACAGGTTGTTGGACGCACCCGGAGTCGTCAGAGGGGTGTCCCAGAGACATCGCTATGAGCTGCGGATATAAGGAAGACAAAAGGAGAGAGAGAGGCTGGCTGCCATGTGAGTATGGCGGAGGGGTGGATGTCAGAGATGGATTAGGAGAGGTGTGTGAGAACGGGTCTTTGGTTGATACGTGAGCTGTCGTATCTCTGTCTTTGTCCGAGTCGTCGCTGCGCGTCATAGTCCTCTGTAGCCTTTTTCTTTCCCTACTTTCACACTCTTTCTCCCACATTCCCAAAATTCTTTCTTGCTCTGCCATATACTCTAATCATGTTGTAGGAATCTTTTTCCTTTCTAAGACCTTCGCTTTTCCCTTTTCCATGGACTGTCGGACTTTCATTAGTTTATTCTTGCTCAAAGTTCCTTCAACAGGAAACCCATGATCCTGCATCCAGTCTAAAACATATTTTACCGAGTCTTCACCATATTTCCTTATCACTCATTATCTGATAGATCAGACCCTCCATATTTATCGGGGGCAGTTTACTGCCCTTGTTTCCCTTTTATTTTCTTTTTTCCCCTCAAAATTCACTTGATCCTTCCAAATGACCACTTCTATTAGTGCGAGACCGAGGGTGAACAGCCGCTTAATTGTCAGTGCACGACCTCATCTGGTTTCAATAGTACGCGTTTTAAATGATCATTTTATCCTTTAAAGAATTCTGCTTACCCGTGCGATGAATCTCCCAGGGTTTTGCTGAGGGATCTCAGCGACACCGAACAAACGGACCACCCGCCTCTCCCTTTCTTCTTCTCAAACCTGGTGAGGTTATTGGGAGATCGGTGACTATGTTCTTGTCCCGAGATGATCGGTCAGCCGGTTGTCCGTCTGGCGGGGCGACGTGAGATCCCGCTTCTGACACCAAATTGTTGTGGATTTTCCTTTATCCTTTTAATGGGCTCTTGCCCCAGCAACCTCTGGGGAGAATAATCATCGGACAAATATTAAAGAAAACAGAGAATCTTTAATGCATCTGCAGATGGAGAGACATAAGGCCACACAGAGGTTTGTCTGTGAGGATATGCTCTGCCTCTGAGCTGGAGATAGTGGTTTTTTATAGAACAGTCCGTCGCGTCATACACTATGTTTCCTGCGTCAACTAAGGTGTAATCTTACAAAGGAATGAAGGAAACATCTACGTTAATCACGTTCTGTGCCTCGTGACTGTCTGTACGCCTGTTGCACTTGTCTTTTGCTGTACCTGGCCGTTCCTGGGATGCGGCAACGGGGAGGCAAGCATAGTAACAGCTGCTATGTGGCCCCATGGAAGGTACGCATGAGAACAATGGTTATGTGTGTCTGCAGTGAGTGATAAGTTTCATACACACAGACAAGTGGAAAACTACAGAGTACATACGGAGTGCATATGGAGAACATTTTGTACTCCACATACATCACCAACATCCTGCTCAGCTCTCCCCTTCTCAGCCTCCTCCTGCTCAGCTGCACCACTCTCCTCTCAGAGCCTCACCGCAGCCACATCGTGATGACACGACTGGTACGAATGACATTGCGAGGTACTTGGTGCGCCGAGAGCTTGTGAATTCCGGTCTCATCCAGTTCAACGAGCGCCCAGAAAATTATTGGGCATGGAAGTCCTCTTTCTTCAACGCCATTGAAGGACTGAACTTAACTGCCAGCGAGGAGCTCGACCTCTTGACAAAGTCGTTAGGAAAAGAGTTCTCAGAGCACGTTACAAGGATTCGCTATGTGCACGTCGCCGACCCTGTAGTGGGCCTACAACATGTCTGGGAACGCCTAGAAGAGTGCTCCCCTGAAGTGATCGAGAGAGCGCTCTTCGAGAGGATAGAGAACTTTCCAAAAATCTCTCAGAAAGACCCCGTAAAGTTGAGGGAACTGGGAGACCTGCTGATGGAGTTAGACTCTGCTAAGTGTGAGGGCTACCTGCCGGGGCTCTCGTACCTGGACACCGCCAGGGGTGTCAACCCGATTGTTGAGAAGCTGCCACACAGTCTACAAGAGAGGTGGATAACTAAGGGTTCCCAGTACAAAGAGCAGCACCATGCCCCCCCCCCCATTCACCTTCTTCGCAGACTTCCTCTGCAGCGAGGCACACAGAAGAAACGACCCCAGCTTTACTCTCCCTTCAGCTCCCTCGAAAACGTCCAACAAGTCCTCCACAGGGTTCTCAAAACATGAGCGATCAGAAAAGGAATCAAGACACGCCAAAAGGCATGTCTCCACCCACAAGACAGAGGTCTCAACAAACCGCTCAGCTTCTCAGTCACGCAGTTCGAGCAGCATGCCTGGCGACAAAGGGAAACAATGTCCCATCCATCAGAAGCGCCATCCTCTAAAGAAATGTCGGGGTTTTCGAAGCAAGTCTCTTGAGGAGCGCAAAGCCTTTCTGAATGAGAATGGTGCCTGCTACAGGTGTTGCTCCTCCACAACTCACTTGGCGAAGAACTGTAAGGCAACTTTGAAGTGCAGCGAATGTGAGAGCGATGACCACATAGCGGCGCTCCACGCTGGACCTCCTCCACGGGACAAAAAAGACAAGGACCCCACCTCAGAGCATGGCGGGGAGAGTGAAGAGGAGGCGCCTCCACCAGCAGTCACCTCTAAATGCACAGCACACCCAGACAGAGCTAGTAACGTCTACATCGTCCTGGACGACCAGAGCAACAGATCTCTGGCGAGGTCTGATTTCTTCTACCTCATCCAAATCAGAGGTTCAGACTCACCGTACACCCTGCGTTGCGTACATGTGCAGGAGACACCGAGACATCTGGAAGAAGAGCCACAGGGTTCTTGGCGGAGTCGTTGGATGGAAAAAACAAGTGTGCTGCTTCCAACACTCATTGAGTGCAACCATATGCCTGACGATCGGTCAGAAATCCCGACCCCAGAAGCTGCACAGCACCACAGCCACCTGAAGTCCATCGCTCGCAGAATCCCTCGCCTGGACCCTGAAGCCCAGATCCTGATACTTCTGCGACGCCACATCCTTCAGGTCCACAAAGTCAGGGAGCAACGCAATGGTCCTCCCAGCGCCCCCTATGCCCAACGTCTAGACCTGGGTTGGGTGGTTATAGGGGACGTGTGCCTGGGTTCAGCCCACAAGCCAGCAGCTGTGACTTCCTATCGCACCAGCGTGCTAGAAAACGGAAGGCCATCTCTCCTCACTCTGTGCCCCAACCGTCTCCAGGTCAAGGAAAGGTTCCTCCTTACAGCATCAAACATGACACCCCAGTCCCTGATGACGACAAAGTGGGGCTTTCCATCGAAGATCGTCTGTTCCTGGAGTTCATGGACAGAGAGATGGTGATGGACGACACCAACAGCTGGGTGGCGCCTCTCCCATTCCGATCCCCTCGTCGACGGCTCCCGAACAATCGAGACCAAGCTCTCAGCAGACTTACCTCTCCCCGCCGCACCCTGGAAAGAAAGCCTAAGATGAAAGCCGACTTCGTCACACCTTCATGCAAAACATCTTTGATCACGACCAGGCTGAGTTGGCCCCACCACTACCGGAGGGAAGTGAGTGCTGGTACTTACTTATCTTCGGCGTCTACCATCCTCAAAAGCCAGACAAGATCAGGGTTGTCTTCGATTCCAGCGCTCAACATCACGGCATCTCCCTGAACGATGTGCGTGCTACTTACCGGCCCGGATCTGAACAACAGCTTGCTGGGAGTCTTGCTGCGCTCCCGAAGAGAAACAGTGGCTGTCATAGCGGACATCGAGCAGATGTTTCACAGCTTCATCGTTCGAGAAGACAACAGAGATTTCTTGTGTTTCCTGTGGTTCAACAACAACGACCCCAACCGAGAGATTGCCGAGTATCGCATGAAAGTCCACGTATTCGGCAACTCACCATCCCCAGCTGTCGCCATCTATGGACTTCACCGAGCAGCAGAACACAGCTCCAGGGAACACGGAATGGATGCCAAGCACTTAGTGGAACGCGACTTCTACGTCGACGACGGCCTCGCTCTGGCCTCGACCTAGCCAGGCTAGCTAGCTATGAACGTATAAACTGCCGTGCGATAACGTTATAATTAGCTTTAATCAGTCACTTAAAAATCACACCCGAGTGTGCCAAAATGTTACAAAAACATGTCAATATTCAATGTTTACTGGGGTTTTTCGCGCTTCGGCTCACTTCTTACTGAGAAATTGGCACTTGGCACAAGTTGGCCGTGAACTTGACTTCTCCTCAGGGCTCCAAGCAGTGAAAAGAAAAATGGCATAAAATCAAGAGATTTTGAGAACCAAAGTTTGGCTGCGTCAGTAGTCACGTGACATACTGGATGGAAAAATAGTTTTTGGTTTTAAGTCAGTCAAATACATTGAACCAATGAGGCCCTGATTTCCATTGAATTAAAGTGATTTTAATACATATATAGACCCAAAATATCATAAATACAATTATATCGGGTCCAATCAAATAAAAAACACGCTTTAATTGAATGGCAGCATATGATCACTTTTTACTGTGTGGATGCAAACAGTGAAACTTATGTAACCCCTTTTTCACTGGCGGGTGAAGTAATACTTGGGGTAGTATTGGTCGAGGATCAATGACCACACCGGGTTATAGAACTCAGGTTTAATCGTGGCTCAGTAGGCAGACGTAATAACCATACGTGGTAGTGGTGTAACCATAATAACAGTCCGGGTAGTACATAACACCTAGTGTAGTTCCAGTGGATATACATGGCGTTATATCACTACAACCAGCTGCACTGATGTTTGCTCGGGAGCTACAGACGCCTGTGGATCTGGTCTTTGGCAAGCCGCCAAACCCACCAGTACGAGTGCCGCCGGGCCAGGACTATGTAGACGCACTACAGGACCGGATGGAGGCTCCTCATCAGCAGGCTCCAGAGAATATGGCTTCTGCAGGGGAAAGGCAGAAGAGAGCCTATGATGTACGTTGCCACCGCAGAGTACCAGCAGGGGGACAACGTATGGGTGTATAACCCACGGCGAACGAAGGGACGGTCCCCAAAGCTGAACAGCAACTGGGAGGGGCCCTGCCTCATCCTGAAGAGGATCTCAGAGGTCATCTATAGAGTGAAGCTCCACAGCCGCCCTCGGATAGTCATCCTTCACCAAGATCGCCTCGCACCTTACTTAGTACAGACCAGGCTACCGGGGTCCAGGGAGGGGGTAAGGACACTGCTGGATCAAAGCCAACCTCCCTGGATGTCAGCAAGGAGCTACCATTAGAGCACCTTGTTTTGGGCCAGGGAGGGGGCGGGGACACTGGGTTTACAGAGCTGCCCTCCCTGGCCAGGAATGGAAACAGCGGTGACGTCGACGTCGACAGTGGGGGCTCAGACCCAGCGGATGCAAAGCCGCCCCCGTCATCCATCAGCAGCCCGCGGCAAGGAGCAGCCCGGGATGGGAGAGGTGCTCGGCGGAAGAAACCCTCATGGTGGATGGACCCATCCACATGGGATTTGGGTTAGGCCAACGGGACGTTGGTCTTTCAAGGAAGGAGGCAGTGTGGCGAATTCAACTAGAGTGTTCCTGCTCCAAGTTCATTTGCATGTTACCCACGATGCAACTGAAATGTCGATGTTTTGGTTATGTTGTGGGCTATTGAACACGTTAAAAACGGGCATATCTGTTACAGATAGCGGGGATGCGGTGCAAGGTGATGGGGACGTTACGAGAGAAGTTGATTAGACAACATGCTATTTCCCACCATGAGGGTAAAGAGTAGGCAAATAGATAAGGACGCTTCTGTGGCCAAGAAAAGGATCAAGCTGAGACCAAAACGAATTTGTGACTGTTATGACTAGCTTGGCTTGCGGTCATTAAAAGCTTGCTTGTTAACTCTGAAAGGTTTGCTGAGAAGTCCATTATTTGACCACGTCAAAATATCATCATGTTAATTTTATGTCAACCCATTTGGCCCCGTTACACTGGGAGGAGCCATTACATATGAAGCCCATGCCCCCCCCCCAAAAAAAAAACAAAACAAACAAAAACAAAACAAAAATAAAAAATGATGTCAGTCATTTATTTGCGACTGTTGTGCGGACTGTGTGTGTTGAGCAGCGACCCCCGGTACACCCTTGTTACAGTCGTTTTTGCTGACCCGGAAGTTGTACTGTCAAGCAAGAGCCACAAACAACGCGCGCGGACAGCCTGGACACAGCAGCACTGGCACATCCTACAAGTTTAATAAAGTGTGAGTATTAATCATATACGTTTTGATGCAAGCTGTGCCTTGCCCCTTTAAGGAGGGGGCTTAGTGGGTATTGTGTGTGTGTGGGGGGGGGGTGATGTAGACGCAGCCGTGTGTGTGTGTGTGTGTCTGTGTATTTTCTGTTTGTAGCCGCAGCCGCGGAGACGCTAGTTTGCCGACAGATAGGAAGGTAGCCACCGTTACCAGTGATGATTTGTATGCATCACAGGGAGGGAGGGAGGGAGGGAGGGAGGGAGGCTGCCGTGTGTTAAATGGGACTGCAGTGCAGTGCAGTGGCCGGCCCGTTCTCCACTGCAGAGTTGGTCCGGACTCTTTATGAAGTTGTTACCAGCTACGAGCCAGGCTAAGCTAAATAGACTAGCGAGACACCCACCAGAGGCTTCCAACTACGGTTCGGAGCCGCGACGCTGGAGAGGTAACAGTACTAGACGTGCTGCTGCACTAGACGTTTTGTTGTTTTGTTGTGTTAAGTTACAAGTAAAGCTGAGCGTCGCTGTGTAAGTTAGCTTTTACCTAATCAACGTTAGCCAACTTGCTAAGTAGGCTGTTGCTCTGCGTGCGCGTTTTCATTTTTGGGGTAGCATGCGGCGATAGCTTTTGTTAAAAAGCATGCTAATTTGCCCTGGGAATCAGTGGAGGCTGATGGAAGTGACCCATTTGTATCTTAACTGTCATCTTCTTCTCTCTATAGACACTGTGGGACTTGAGCAGGACCCAAACAGACCTCACCTACGATGCAGTCCCAGGTAGACCAGTATAGTATGGTCTATAATAGCAGATCATGATCCAGCTCAAGGTTATTGTAGTTCACTAAAACTGAACTAAAACCAGGTGTGAAAAGAGAAGAAAAAAAAACATTTCAGTTCACTGAAATAAAAATAAAACTTGACTTTAGAGGAGCAAGAAGAGGAAGCGAGTGAAGGCAGAGCCGAAGATCAAATGGTGGAAGTTGAAGAAGGAAAACTGTTGTGTGGAGTTCAGGCAGGGGTTAAGACAGGCACTGGGTGGATAGTGGAGAGTTGCCGGACGGCTGGGCAACCACTGCAGAAATAGTGAGGGAGACAGCTAGGAAGGTACTTGGTGTGTCGGCAGGACAGAGGAAGGAAGACAAGGAGACTTGGTGGTGGAGTGAGGAAGTACAGCAAAGTATACAGAAGAAGAGGTTGGCAAAGAAGAAATGGGATAGTCAGAGAGATGAAGAAAGTAGACAGGAGTACAAGGAGACACAGCTTAAAGCTAAGAGAGGTGGCAAAGGCAAAAGGCGTATGGTGAGTTGTATGACAGGTTAGACACTAAGGAAGGAGAAAAGGACTTGTACCGATTGGCTAGACAGAGGGACCGAGCTGCAAAGGATGTGCAGCAGCTTAGGGTGATGAAGGATAGAGATGGAAATGTGCTGACGAGCGAAGAGAGTGTGCTGAGAAGGTGGAAGGAGTACATTGGGGGGCTGATGAATGAAGAAAATGAGAGAGAGAGAGCAGGTTGGATGATGTGGGGATAGTGAATCAGGAAGTGCAGTGGATTAGCAAGGAGGACGTGAGGGCAGCTATGAAGAGGATGAAGAGTGGCAAGGCAGCTGGTCCTGATGACATACCTGTGGAGGCATGGAGATGTTTAGGAGAGATGGCAGTGGGGTTTTTAACTAGATTGTTTAACTCAATCTTGGAAAGGGAGAGGATGCCTGAGGAGTGGAGAAGAAGCATACCGGTACCGATTTTCAAGAACCAGGGCGATGTGCAGAACTGTAGCAACTACAGAGGTATAAAGTTGATCAGCCACAGCATGAAGATTTGGGAAAGAGTAATCGAAGCTAGGTTAAGAGGAGGAGAGGTGACGATTAGCGAGCGGCAGTATGGTTTCATGCCACGAAAGAGCACCACAGATGCGATGTTTGCTTTGAGAGTGTTGATGGAGAAGTATAGAGAAGGCCAGAAGGAGCTACATTGTGTCTTTGTAGATTTAGAGAACGCATAAGCCAGGGTGCCGAGAGAGGAGATGTGGTATTGTATGAGGAAGCCGGGAGTTGCCGAGAAGTATGTAGGAGTGGTGCAGGATATGCACGTGGAAGTGTGACAGTGGCGAGGTGACAGATGGGTTCAAGGTGGAGGTGGGATTACATCAAGGATCGGCTCTGAGCCCCTTCTTGTTTGCAATGGTGATGGACAGGTTGACGGATGAGATCAGGCAGGAGTCTCCATGGACGATGATGTTCGCGGATGACATTGTGATCTGTAGCGAGAGTAGGGTGCAGGTGGAGGAGAGCCTGGAGATGTGGAGGTATGCACTGGAGAGAAGAGGAATGAAAGTCAGTAGGAGCAAGACGGAATACCTGTGTGTGAAAGAGAGGGAAGACAGTGGAATGGTCAGGAGTGGAGGTGACGAAGGCATATGACTTTAAATACTTGGGGTCAACAGTCCAAAGTAACGGGGAGTGCAGGAGAGAGGTGAAGAAGAGAGTGCAGGTAGGGCGGAGAAGAGTGTCAGGAGTGATTTGCGACAGAAGGGTGCCAGCAAGAGTTAAAGGGAAGGTTTACAAGATGGTTGTGAGACCAGCTACGTTGTATGGTTTGGAGACAGTGGCACTGACGAAAAGACAGCAGGAGGCGGAGCTGGAGGTGGCAGAGTTGAAGATGCTAAGGTTTTCACTGGGAGTGACGAAGAAGCACAGGATTAGGCACGATTATATTAGAGGGACCGCTCAAGTTGGACGGTTTGGAGACAAAGCAAGAGAGGCAAGATTGAGATGGCTTGGACATGTGTGGAGGAGGGATGCTGAGTATATTGGGAGAAGGATGCCGATTATGGAGCTGCCAGGGAAGAGAAGAAGAGGAAGGCCAAAGAGGAGGTTTAAGGATGTGGTGAGGGAAGACATGCAGGTGGCTGGTGTGACAGAGGAAGACGCAGAAGAAAGGAAGAAATGGAAACGGATGATCCGCTGTGGCGACCCCTAACGGGAGCAGCCGAAAGTAGTAGATCTATGTCATATGTACATTATTTACAATTAGTTCATAAGTCATTCATAATTCATGTGTGATTTCGTCATTCCTAGGTTATGTGCAGCTATTTACATGCAGTTATGTAGCCTACAATTATTATTTACATGCAGTCATGTGCAGTTATTTACATATGTTATGTAGTTATGTCATAGACATGTGATAACATTTTATAATTTATGCAATGTTTATTGAAACATTCTTTCTCTGTATTGTCCCCCTATACAGTTTTACAAAAAGGTTTGAATTCTCAAAGTTCTTCAGTAAAGTTCCTCAACTTGGACTGGGACTCTGTATTTCTTTGGGATTCTTCATGTTGGCTATCTGTCCGCCTGTCTATACATGGACACAAATACGTATGACAGAATAGGCGGTCTTCTCGTTCCCCCCCGCCATTTAAAGAAAAAAAAATTGTGTGTCTTTTTCTATCTTATCCCTCAAGGGTTAAAACCTCAACTAGGGCTTCTTGTTACCTTTCCAGGGTTCAAGTCACAACTAGGGTTACCTGGCAGAATTCGGGTTTAAGGTTAAGATTGGGGTTAAGCCAGGGGAAAGGGTACCCCCCATCCGGCCACTCGTCAGGCGCTGGCATAATAGGTGTACGTTATGTACAGTAGATTGGATGATTGTATGACCGCCTGGCCAGCAGGTGGAGCCATGGAGGCACCAATCTCAGTAATATGAGGCGCATAGATGACGTCATCATGCAGCGCAGGCGATTCTGAACGGTGGAAATAAACGAAGCACATGGTTGCATGGAGTTGAGCTCCCGAAAAATACAAGAGTTAATTAAATGCGATAAAGTGGAAACGGTTAATTTAAATGCGATAAAGTGGAAACGTTGTAGAACCAGCATCATCACAGCTCAGTACTGCACGTGTACAGCACGTGTACAGCCAGTGTATGGTCCCACAGCTGTGGTCAGCATCACGTCATTCAGCACGCTGTTGTTCAGCAAGCTGTGTGTACAGCTAGCCGTGTATCAGTCAACCAAACGACCAGCTTATGTTAGCTCATGTACAGTTTGGAAACAGCTAATGTTATCTTGTGTACAGGAGGAAATACATTGTCAACGAACATTTGTGTCATCTCGTCTTTTATGGGTGGCGTTCACAACGCCGCTAAATCTCAACAATTGCGACAGATAGTAAATCTGTGTCAGTCCAAACGTTTGTAGTTCAAACGTTTACAATAGGTTAGAAATTTAAATCTGCATTCCCAAATAAATTGGAATTAACCTTGTACACTGTCCATCAAACAAGATGTTTAGATGGCGGCCACAGTCCCCCACCAACGAAAGTCGCGCGACGTTTCGGTTTTATGGAACCTTCTTCAGGCGAGGGCTTAGACTTTTCACGACCGGGCGGCATCTCGGTGGCCTTCTAAGGCTCGTAAAAATCAAATTAACAATCGAAAAAATAGCCAACATTAATCCAACTCACCGAACAGCGGGCGACGTAGCTCTGTGCCAGACTCCGACGAAAAGAGAGAATGAGGCTCCGCCTCTAAATATATACTGGGAAATATGACACCACTTCCGGTAGATGACAAGCTCTCCGGAAAAGGCGGCCCCCACCGCGTTGTCACGGGAAACGTGACGCGACATCCGGCAAACGAGCGCCCTCCCCATAGACGGAAAAAAACAGAAAGGGGGAGAAAAAAAGAAAAAAGGGGACAGGGTTATTTTTCAAGAGACGGGTTAGGGTTATAGGACCGTGTGTCCGAGGAAAGTGACGTGTTGTTGACAAAATTGGAGTTTGGAGAGACTAGCTTGGTGACCTTCTTGTGCCAGATGGCGTAAGAGAGAGACCGAGTCACGGCTGCACTGCGTTGTGGTGGGGGCACAAAGCAGGAGGTCGTCGACGTACTGCCAAAGGGTTGAGCCGCGCGTCAGCGTAAGTGTGCTAAGGCTGTCTCGAAGTGCCCCGTTGTAGATCGTGGGGCTTTCACAATAGCCCTGACACAGCCTTGTCCATGTGTAAGGCCGACCGTCAAATAGGAACGCAAACCAGAACAGGGACGCTGAAGAAAGCGTTGGCAAGGTCCACAACGGTAAACCGCCGTGCAGAAGGGGGAACCTGAGACATAAGGGTGTAGGGATTGGGGACGCAGGGCGTGCGGGCCCTGACAGCTGCATTTACTGCCTGAAGGTCTTGAACGAACCTCCATTCAGTGGGCGTATCTTCTTCACGGGGAAGATGGGAGTGGAAACCGGGGAGGTGGGCCAAGGGACAATTATGCCCTTGACACGCAAGGCATTGAATACAGGGCAGATGCCATTAACCGCTTCCGGTTTCAAAGGGTACTGAGGTTGGTGGGGACGGAAGTCGGATTTCGGGGTAATGATGACGGGCTCACAATTACGTATGAGACCTACATCCTATTTCCCGTCAGCCCAAAGATGGGAGGGGATGTTGTGAAGCTGCGGAGCAAGTGCAGTGTGTGTGTGTGTGTATGGGCCTCAGTCACTGACGGTGAGGGGGCAGACAGAGCCAACATCCGTGGCGTCACCGCAATGGTGGCGCTGACGTCTACCCGGTATAATTTTAGTGAGGGGTACCAGTCGCGTGAAGAGTCGGCGGGAAGCCAATCTGACGCCAGAGAAGCTTGTCGCGCGAGTGGACCCGTATCTGTCCACTGGGAACCCCGTGGTTTTACCAAGGAGACGTGCGGGACCGAGTCATCAACCGAAAACAACGCAGTTTGGTTGGTGTCTAATGTACACGTGACATGAGCGGTGCAGTGTAGGTTGTCTGCTGTCATGTAGGTCGATGCGTCCCCTGTTGTGGTGTGTGAGCAAGGGAGCAGAGCCACTGTGTGTATTGGGAGGCGGTAGGAGCCCACATGTAGACCCGTAGAGGGAGGGCGGGGTTATGTGTATGCAAAAAAATATTCGCTGCTGGTAACGAAGTGATGTACAGCCCTGATGAGGTGGAAACAACAGAGATGCCCAGTTGGATCATGCCATCTCTATCCAACAATTTAAATGGGCAGTTATCAGAAATTAAAACAGGCAATTTTGTTGATGAGCTGTCATCCAGGCAAACAAGCGCACAGGAACGGATAATGGCTCCGTGACACACGTACCACTCGCAACAGTGGAGAGGACCGTTTGGCCGCTCCGTGTTAACCGTGGCCGGCCGATAGGCGGTTCTCACCACCGTTCGTGTGGCTCCCGTGTCTAACAAGAAAGGCAGCTCAGCATTTGCAAGACGCAAGGTTATCATTGGCAGTTTTCGGAAAGCTAGCTCATGAGATACATACTGTCCAACTGGGGAAGCTAACAGCAAAGCAGAGTCTTCATTGCAAATCAGTGTATTTGGTTGTGTCTGTGCATTCATACGACCTGATGTGGCAGCAGATGTGTCCAGGACCCCCTCCTCCTCCTCCCGTGTCGCCTGTCAGTCCGAACTCCGGTATGAGCCTCCCCGTGGGGCCCACTGGTTGTGAGGTCCGTTGCTCCATCCTTGGCCTCTTCCGCGCCTTTGGTTGATGCCCTTGACGGAGTGGACAGTCTTCAGCCCAGTGACCGGGCTGGCCACATGTGAAGCAGCAGTCGTCACCCGGTTGGGGGCCGCTGGGCTGGGCGTGTTGTCACGGGTTCTGACATCGTGAAAGGTCCCCGGGTCTGTCCTGTTGCACAGGTTAGTAGGGTGAAGGAAGCCGCTGCGGCACCATGGAGGAGAGAGAGAGAGGTGCGATGTTTGTCCTTAGCCTGCCTTGCCTTCTGTTCTTCTTCCTTTTTCTGCATTTGATCGTGGGCATGATCAGCATGTCTCGGCAAGTCTTCCAGTCGTCTCTTTCCGTATCCTACGCAGTGTGTTTCTATGACTTTCCTAACTCCGTCCTGCAGGCCGACCAGGAAATGTTTGCAGAGGTGAGTGTTGTGGTTACACCGCCCCGAGCTGCCTCCCCGGCACGTTCAAGCCACTCCCCCAGCTCGGACGTGCCGGAAACATCCGAGCGCTCGGCTCGCGCTCTGAGGAGACGAGCGCTGCACTGCACCAGGTGTTTGCCATCATCCATCAGGCACACCTGTGGAAATCAGGCAGCCTTCTACAAGAAGCCTCCCAGAACGTCTCTCTGTGCTTCGACGTACTGAACCCTGAGGTAAAGTTCTGACAAGCCCTCCAGCGTTCCTTGCATTCTGTTTATTCCCCAGTGTCTTATCTTCGTGTCTCTGTTTCCTCCCAAGACTCTCCCTCCGCGATTTCCACGGCTCCCCGCGTCTCCCTCGTCCCCAGCGACCTTCACGTTTTCTCCCCGGACCTCTCCTGCGATCTCCCCCCTTGTCCCTCTATCTGGACCCCTCCTTTCGGACTCGACTTCCCGGATCTCGGACCTGGACTTTCTCGGACAACCCCTCTTGGATCACGGACTGAACTTTCTTGCCAGGTGCACGCACATTTTTTCAACACCTCCTGGTCATTTACATACCACACCACACATAGGCTAAAAACACTCACACATAGTTATACACGCAAACCACGGGACACCACACATAGTTTATTCACACATCCCACTAACAGAACGCCTTTTTCACCATACATTTCCCTCCCACAATAAAACCCCCCTTTGTAGATTTAGAAGTCATCTCGTGTCTGTCTGTCTTGGGTTTCGCCACACGGGTCAGGTTCTGGTGCGCGAGCACAACAGAACGTCGGAGCCATTATGGACCCAGGCAAACCCAAGGAGCGGACGGTCCCTGTGACGCCCCAGAGCCCCGTCCCCCTAGAGGCAGTAGTAAGAAGTCACAGTTGCCAACTTGCCTCTCTCCGCTCAGAGCTCACTACTGCCTTCACTCGTGTCACCGCAGAGATCAGCGATCTTCAGTCCGGCTCCCAGGCCGTGACGAGCGCGTTAGATGCCCTCACCGCACAGATCGCTGCACTCTCCACAGCGGTCTCCAGGATGAGCGACCACCCTGCCCTGGCCTCGGTCTCTGCCCCCAGCTCGGCCTTCTGTTTCCCCGTTCCTGGTCCCGACGTTCCCCCTCCTCCGAGTCAACCCCCACTGGACCCCTGGTGCGAGCCTAACCTCCCCTGCCCGAAGGCCTTCGGTGGGGAGTTCGAGCTGTGCAGGGGTTTCCTTGGTCAGTGTGAGCTCCTGTTCAAACACCAGCCAGCCAGGTATAGGACAGGAGAGACCAAGGCAGCCCTTGTCATGTCCCTCCTCACCGGCAAAGCCCTCAGCTGGGCCATAGCGGCGGTAGGCCTTACCGAGCAGCTCGCCTCGGACTATGGTGCCTTCCGCCGCGAGTTCAATCTGGTGTTCGACCACCCAGCTGACGGGCAGGACGCTGCCGGCCGCCTCCATTCCATCCAACAGGGAGCCAGGTCGGTGGCAGATTATTCCTTGTAGGTAAGGATACTCGCGGCAGACAGTGGGTGGGATGACAAAGCGCTCAAGAGCGCGTACAGGAGGGGGCTGAGCGACCCGTTCAAAGATCTCATCGTTCGGGACCGCCCTGCCTCCTTCAACGAACTCGTCACCCTCGCCCTCCAGATGGACGAACGGCTGCAGGAGCGGCCCCAGGAACGCGCCCCGCGCGCTGGCCCCTCCCATAGACTAACCCCCGTCCGTTCTACCGGTGCCTTCCCTGGGTCAGCGTCCCGTGGGCTCTCTCCACCCTCACACTCCCCCTCGCAACCCTGGGTGGCTTCTGGATCCAGGCCGGAGGAGGAGCCCATGCAGTTGGGTCGGTCACGGCTCCCGCTGGAGGTTAGGGTGCAGAGGATGCGTGGCCACCTCTGCCTCTACTGCGGGAGGTCGGGCCACTACATCAAGGCCTGCCCGACTCGCCCAAAAAGGCCCGGCTCACTAGTGAGGGGTGTCCTAGTGAGCCTGACGACCCTTCCTCAGCCCCAGCCCAAGAAGGAGCACAACCACCTTTTTCCGGTCACTCTCACCTGGGGTAACGACTCACTGTCTGTTGGTGCACTCCTGGATTTGGGGGCGGACGAGTGTTTGATGGACATCTCGCTGGCCCGGCAGGCCGGCATTCCACTCGTCCCCCTAGACACACCCCTCACAGCCCAAGCCCTAGATGGTCGTTCACTTGGTAAGATCACACATAGCACTGCTTCCCTCACCCTCACCCTTTCGGGTAATCACGTGGAAGCTATCCGTTTCTTGGTTTTGCACGCCCCCACAGCGCCCCTGGTGTTAGGAAGACCGTGGTTGGAACGGCACGATCCCTACATCTCTTGGTCTACTGGGCGGATTTTGGGTTGGAGCGTTGCGTGTCATGCCAACTGCCTTCGCTCCGCCCACTCCCCGTCCAGCGGCCTCAGACCCGTGCCTCCTCCCACGGATCTCACTGGTGTTCCTCCCATTTATCACGATTTAGCCCCTGTATTTAGTAAAGACAGTGCACTTTCCCTCCCCCCTCACCGTCCCTATGATTGTGCCATAGATCTCTTTCCCGGGGCCGCCCTTCCCACCGGTCGGTTGTATAACCTCTCCGTCCCGGAGAAGGACGCTATGCGCAATTATATCACAGAGTCCCTGGCCTCAGGAATCATAAGGCCCTCGTCTTCCCCGGTGGCAGCGGACTTCTTTTTTGTGGCAAAGAAGGAGGGCAGCCTGAGGCCTTACATAGATTATCGAATGCTAAATAACATCACGGTCAAAAATAAATATCCACTCCCCCTTATGAGTTCCACGTTCGAGCCACTCACTCACGCCACGGTGTTCACGAAGCTGGACCTGCGCAGCGCGTACCACCTGGTGCGCATCCGGGAAGGGGATGAATGGAAGACGGCCTTCAACACCCACCTAAGGCATTTCGAATACCTCGTTATGCCCTTCGGCCTCACCAACGCCCCGGCCGTCTTCCAGGCGTTGGTCAACGACGTGCTCCGGGACATGCTGAACACGTTCGCGGTGGTGTACCTTGATGACATCCTCGTGTTCTCCAGGACTGAGGAGGAACACCACCAGCATGTCCGCCTGGTCCTCCAACGGCTGCTGGAGAACAGGCTCTTCGTGAAAGCCGAGAAGTGCGTGTTCCACTCCGCCTCCGTGGAGTTCCTTGGCCACATCGTGGAGAAGGGGCTCGTCCGCACTGACCCCAGGAAGACCCGAGCGGTGGAGGAGTGGGCACGGCCCACTAACAGGACGCAACTCCAGCGCTTCCTGGGGTTTGCAAACTTCTACCGGCGCTTCATCAGGGGGTTCAGCCGTGTGGCCGCCCCCCTCACTGCACTCACCTCCAACCTCCGCCCCTTCTCCTGGACCACGGAGGCAGAAGCCGCCTTTTGGCCCTGAAGAGGCTGTTCACAACGGCTCCGGTGCTCGCCCACCCGGACCCGTGCAGGCAGTTCATCGTGGAGGTGGACGCATCGGACACGGGCATCGGAGCCGTCCTCTCCCAGCGGTCGGAGGAGGACCAGAAGATCCACCCGTGCGCCTTCTTCTCCCGGCGTTTCAGTCCTGCGGAGAAGAATTACGACATCGGCAACAGGGAGTTGCTGGCCGTCCACGCCGCCCTAGAGGAGTGGAGACACTGGCTGGAGGGAGCAGGGCAGCCGTTCATCGTATGGTCCGATCACAAGAACCTGACCTACGTGCGGACGGCTAAGAGGCTCAACCCCAGGCAGGCGCGCTGGGCTCTCTTCTTCAGCCGGTTCGACTTCACCCTCACCTACCGCCCGGGCACCAATAACGTCAGGGCAGACGCCCTCTCCCGTCTGTTTCCCGAGGGGTCCCATGACGCCCCAGACACCATCCTTCCCCCGGACCGGGTGGTGGGTGTCGTCACCTGGGCCATCGAATCGGTGGTGAGAAGGGCCCGGCGCGCCCAGCCCGACCCAGGCAATGGACCCCGGAACCGGCTATTTGTGCCTCCCTGTGTCCGGCCCCAGGTGCTGGAGTGGGGCCACTCCAGCCATCTTGCCTGCCACCCCGGTGTCTACTGAACGGCGGCCTTCATCCGCAGGGGTTTCTGGTGGCCCACCATGGAGGCAGACACCAGAGAGTTCGTGGCAGCCTGCACCACCTGCGCCCGCAGCAAGGCTCTCCATCGCCCTCCAGCAGGTCTCCTGCGCCCCCTTCCTGTCCCCGGCCGACCTTGGTCCCACATTGCAATGGACTTTGTAACTGGCCTCCCCGTGTCGCAAGGCAATGACACCATTCTGACCATTGTCGACCGGTTTTCCAAGGCCGTCCACTTTGTTGCCCTCACCAAACTCCCCTCTGCAGCCGAGACGGCGGACCTTCTCGTCTCCCACGTCGTCCGACCCCATGGGATTCCCCTGGACATTGTCTCTGACCGTGGTCCCCAGTTCACTTCGAAGGTATGGCAGGCCTTCTGTAAGGGGATTGGGGCCACGGTCAGCCTCTCCTCCGGGTATCACCCCCAGACCAATGGGCAGGCAGAGCGGGCCAATCAAGCCCTGGAGGCGGCTTTGCGTTGTGTTACCACCATCAACCCCGCCTCCTGGAGCAAGTACCTGCCCTGGGTGGAGTACTCGCTCAACTCCATAGAGAGTTCGGCTACCGGTTTGTCCCCCTTCGAGTGTTCTCTTGGCTATCAACCTCCTCTGTTCCCCCATCAGGAGTTGGAGGTGGCGGTCCCGTCCACGAGGGCCCATTTCCGCCGATGTCGGCGCGTTTGGAAGAACGCCCGGGCCGCTATGTTGCGAGCTACAGAGCGGGCCCGGCGCAGCGCCAACCGGCGGAGAGTGCCGGCTCCAGCTCATCGACCTGGCCAGAAGGTATGGCTCCTGGCCCGGGAACTACCCTTCCCTACCCTCAACCGGAAGCTGGCTCCCCGCTACGTCGGTCCCTACACCATCGACCGCATCGTCAACCCTTCGGCGGTGCGTCTCCATCTCCCTACCTCACTCAAGATCCATCCCGTCTCCATGTCTCGCGCCTCAAACCGGTAGCCACCAGCCCCCTGTCTCCCCCTGTCCAAGCTCCTCCACCCCCCAGGGTCCTCGACGGTGGTGACATGTTCTGGGATGTCGACCAGCTGCTCGCCGTACGCAGCTGGGGGCGTGGGTACCAATACCTGGTGGACTGGGTTGGCTATGGGCCCGAGGACCGCAGCTGGGTTCCCCGGTCCTACCTGGCCGACCCCGCACTCCTGGAGGAGTTCTATCGGGCCCACCCCAACGCCATCGGACGGTCGCCCGGTGTCTCCCGTAGGAGGGGGGGTCCTGTTGTGGTGACACCGCCCCGAGCTGCCTTCCCGGCACGTTCAAGCCACTCCCCCAGCTCGGACGTGCCGGAAACATCCGAGCGCTCGGCTCGCGCTCTGAGGAGACGAGCGCTGCACTGCACCAGGTGTTTGCCATCATCCATCAGGCACACCTGTGGCAATCAGGCAGCCTTCTACAAGAAGCCTCCCAGAACGTCTCTCTGTGCTTCGACGTACTGAACCCTGCGGTAAAGTTCTGACAAGCCCTCCAGCGTTCCTTGCATTCTGTTTATTCCCCAGTGTCTTACCTTCCTGTCTCTGTTTCCTCCCAAGACTCTCCCTCCGCGATTTCCACGGCTCCCCGCGTCTCCCTCGTCCCCAGCGACCTTCACGTTTTCTCCCCGGACCTCTCCTGCGATCTCCCCCCTTGTCCCTCTATCTGGACCCCTCCCTTCGGACTCGACTTTCCGGATCTCGGACCTGGACTTTCTCGGACAACCCCTCTTGGATCACGGACTGGACTTTCTTGCCAGGTGCACGCACATTTTTTCAACACCTCCTGGTCATTTACATACCGCACCACACATAGGCTAAAAACACTCACGCATAGTTATACACGCAAACCACGGGACACCACACATAGTTTATTCACACATCCCACTAACAGAACGCCTTTTTCACCATTCATTTCCCTCCCACAATAAAACGACCGGGCGGCATTTCGGTGGCCTTCTAAGGCTCGTAAAAATCAAATTAACAATCGAAAAAATAGCCAACATTAATCCAACTCACCGAACAGCGGGCGACGTAGTTCTCTGCCGGACTCCGTCGAAAAGAGAGAATGGAGCTCCGCCTCTAAATATAAACTGGGAAATATGACACCACCTCCGGTAGATGGCACGCTCTCTGGAAAAGGCGGCCCCCCACGCCGTTGTCACGGGAAACGTGACGCGACATCCGGCAAACGCGCGCCCTCCCCATAGACGGAAAAAAACAGAAAGGGGGAGGAAAAAAAGAAAAAAAAAGAAAAAAAGGGACAGTGTGTTTTTTCCAGAGACGGGTTAGGGTTAGAGTTATAGGACCGTGTGTCCGAGGAAAGTGACGTGTTGTTGACAAAATTGGAGTTTGGAGAGACTAGCTTGGTGACCTTCTTGGGCCAGATGGCGTAAGAGAGAGACCGAGTCACGGCTGCACTGCGTTGTGGTGGGGGCACAAAGCAGGAGGTCGTCGACGTACTGCCATAGGGTTGAGCCGCGCGTCAGCGTAAGTGTGCTAAGGCTGTCTCGAAGCGCCCCGTTGTAGATCGTGGGGCTTTCACAATAGCCCTGACACAGCCTTGTCCATGTGTAAGGCCGACCGTCAAATAGGAACGCAAACCAGAACAGGGACGCTGAAGAAAGCGTTGGCAAGGTCCACAACGGTAAACCGCCGTGCAGAAGGGGGAACCTGAGACATAAGGGTGTAGGGATTGGGGACGCAGGGCGTGCGGGCCCTGACAGCTGCATTTACTGCCTGAAGGTCTTGAACGAACCTCCATTCAGTGGGCTGTCCAGGTGGGCGTATCTTCTTCACGGGGAAGATGGGAGTGGAAACCGGGGAGGTGGGGCAAGGGACAATTATGCCCTTGACACGCAAGGCATTGAATACAGGGCAGATGCCATTAACCGCTTCCGGTTTCAAAGGGTACTGAGGTTGGTGGGGACGGAAGTCGGATTTCGGGGTAATGATGACGGGCTCACAATTATGTATGAGACCTACATCCTATTTCCCGTCAGCCCAAAGATGGGAGGGGATGTTGTGAAGCTGCGGAGCAAGTGCAGTGTGTGTGTGTGTGTGTGTGTGTGTGTGTGTGTGTGTGTGTGTGTGTGTGTGTGTGTGTGTGTATGGGCCTCAGTCACTGATGGTGAGGGGGCGGAAAGAGCCAACATTCGTGGCGTCACCGCAACGGTGGCGCCACGAATGTGAGGGGGACCAGTCGCGTGAAGAGTCGGCGGGAAGCCAATCTGACGCCAGAGAAGCTTGTCGCGCGAGTGGACCCGTATCTGTCCACTGGGAACCCCGTGGTTTTACCAAGGAGACGTGCGGGACCGAGTCATCAACCGAAAACAACGCAGTTTGGTCGGTGTCTAATGTACACGTGACATGAGCGGTGCAGTGTAGGTTGTCCGCTGTCATGTAGGTCGATGCGTCCCCTGTTGTGGTGTGTGAGCAAGGGAGCAGAGCCACTGTGTGTATTGGGAGGCGGTAGGAGCCCACATGTAGCCCCGTAGAGGGAGGGCGGGGTTATGTGTATGCAAAAAAATATTCGCTGCTGGTAACGAAGTGATGTACAGCCCTGATGAGGTGGAAACAACAGAGATGCCCAGTTGGATCATGCCATCTCTATCCAGCAAATTAAATGGGCAGTTATCAGAAATTAAAACAGGCAATTTTGTTGATGAGCTGTCATCCAGGCAAACAAGCGCACAGGAACGGATAATGGCTCCGTGACACACGTACCACTCGCAACAGTGGAGAGGACCGTTTGGCCGCTCCGTGTTAACCGTGGCCGGCCGATAGGCGGTTCTCACCACCGTTCGTGTGGCTCCAGTGTCTAACAAGAAAGGCAGCCCAGCATTTGCAAGATGCAAGGTTATCATTGCCAGTTTTCGGAAAGCTAGCTCATGAGATACATACTGTCCAACTGGGGAAGCTAACAGCAAAGCAGAGTCTTCATTGCAAATCAGTGTATTTGGTTGTGTCTGTGCATTCATACGACCTGATGTGGCAGCAGATGTGTCCAGGACCCCCCCCTCCTCCTCCCATGTCGCCTGTCAGTCCGAACCCCGGTATGAGCCTCCCCGTGGGGCCCACTGGTTGTGAGGTCCGTTGCTCCATCCTCGGCCTCTTCCGCGCCTTTGGTTGATGCCCTTCACGGAGTGGACAGTCTTCAGCCCAGTGACCGGGCTGGCCACATGTGAAGCAGCAGTCGTCACCCGGTTGGGGGCCGCTGGGCTGGGCGTGTTGTCACGGGTTCTGACATCGTGAACGGTCCCCGGGTCTGTCCTGTTGCACAGGTTAGTAGGGTGAAGGAAGCCGCTGCAGCGCCATGGAGGAGAGAGAGAGAGGTGCGATGTTTGTCCTGAGCCTGCCTTGCCTTCTGTTCTTCTTCCTTTTTCTGCATTTGATCGTGGGCATGATCAGCATGTCTCAGCAAGTCTTCCAGTCGTCTCTTTCCGTATCCTACACAGTGTGTTTCTATGGCTTTCCTAACTCCGTCCTGCAGGCCGGCCAGGAAATGTTTGCAGAGGTGAGTTTCCCATTGGCCTCTCGCCGTGGACGGGGGAGAGAGAACTGGTGGCGGTTGGGGTGTTGGTGGTGGTGGTGGTGTCAGACGGGGTGTCGGTGGTGGTCCCAGGATCGGTCTCATGGCGCCGCGTTGTTGGACAGGTTGTTGGACGCACCCGGAGTCGTCAGAGGGGTGTCCCAGAGACATCGCTATGAGCTGCGGATATAAGGAAGACAAAAGGAGAGAGAGAGGCTGGCTGCCATGTGAGTATGGCGGAGGGGTGGATGTCAGAGATGGATTAGGAGAGGTGTGTGAGAACGGGTCTTTGGTTGATACGTGAGCTGTCGTATCTCTGTCTTTGTCCGAGTCGTCGCTGCGCGTCATAGTCCTCTGTAGCCTTTTTCTTTCCCTACTTTCACACTCTTTCTCCCACATTCCCAAAATTCTTTCTTGCTCTGCCATATACTCTAATCATGTTGTAGGAATCTTTTTCCTTTCTAAGACCTTCGCTTTTCCCATTTCCATGGACTATCGGACTTTCATTAGTTTATTCTTGCTCAAAGTTCCTTCAACAGGAAACCCATGATCCTGCATCCAGTCTAAAATATATTTTACCGAATCTTCACCATATTTCCTTATCACTCATTATCTGATAGATCGGACCCTCCATATCTATCGGGGGCGGTTTACTGCCCTTGTTTCCCTTTTATTTTCTTTTTTCCCCTCAAAATTCACTTGATCCTACCAAATGACCACTTCTATTAGTGCGAGACCGAGGGTGAACAGCCGCTTAATTGTCAGTGCACGACCTCATCTGGTTTCAATAGTACGCGTTTTAAATGATCATTTTATCCTTTAAAGAATTCTGCTTACCCGTGCGATGAATCTCCCAGGGTTTTGCTGAGGGATCTCAGCGACACCGACCAAACGGACCACCCGCCTCTCCCTTTCTTCTTCTCAAACCTGGTGAGGTTATTGGGAGATCGGTGACTATGTTCTTGTCCCGAGATGATCAGTCAGCCGGTTGTCCGTCTGGCGGGGCGACGTGAGATCCCGCTTCTGACACCAAATTGTTGTGGATTTTCCTTTATCCTTTTAATGGGCTCTTGCCCCAGCAACCTCTGGGGAGAATAATCATCGGACAAATATTGAAGCAAACAGAGAATCTTTAATGCATCTGCAGATGGAGAGACATAAGGCCACACAGAGGTTCGTCTGTGAGGATATGCTCTGCCTCTGAGCTGGAGATAGTGGTTTTTTATAGAACAGTCCGTCGCGTCATACACTATGTTTCCTGCGTCAACTAAGGTGTAATCTTACAAAGGAATGAAGGAAACATCTACGTTAATCACGTTCTGTGCCTCGTGAGTGTCTGTACGCATGTTGCACTTGTCTTTTGCTGTACCTGGCCGTTCCTGGGATGCGGCAATGGGGAGGCAAGCATAGTAACAGTTGCTATGTGGCCCCATGGAAGGTACGCATGAGAACAATGGTTATGTGTGTCTGCAGTGAGTGAGAAGTTTCATACACACAGACAAGTGGAAAACTACAGAGTACATACGGAGTGCATATGGAGAACATTTTGTACTCCACATACATCACCAACATCCTGCTCAGCTCTCCCCTTCTCAGCCTCCTCCTGCTCAGCTGCACCACTCTCCTCTCAGAGCCTCACCGCAGCCACATCGTGATGACACGACTGGTACGAATGACATTGCGAGGTACTTGGTGCGCCGAGAGCTTGTGAATTCCGGTCTCATCCAGTTCAACGAGCGCCCAGAAAATTATTGGGCATGGAAGTCCTCTTTCTTCAACGCCATTGAAGGACTGAACTTAACTGCCAGCAAGGAGCTCGACCTCTTGACAAAGTCGTTAGGAAAAGAGTTCTCAGAGCACGTTACAAGGATTCGCTATGTGCACGTCGCCGACCCTGTAGTGGGCCTACAACATGTCTGGGAACGCCTAGAAGAGTGCTCCCCTGAAGTGATCAAGAGAGCGCTCTTCGAGAGGATAGAGAAATTTCCAAAAATCTCTCAGAAAGACCCCGTAAAGTTGAGGGAACTGGGAGACCTGCTGATGGAGTTAGACTCTGCTAAGTGTGAGGGCTACCTGCCGGGGCTCTCGTACCTGGACACCGCCAGGGGTGTCAACCCGATCGTTGAGAAGCTGCCACACAGTCTACAAGAGAGGTGGATAACTAAGGGTTCCCAGTACAAAGAGCAGCACCATGCCCCCCCCCATTCACCTTCTTCGCAGACTTCCTCTGCAGCGAGGCACACAGAAGAAACGACCCCAGCTTTACTCTCCCTTCAGCTCCCTCGAAAACGTCCAACAAGTCCTCCACAGGGTTCTCAAAACATGAGCGATCAGAAAAGGAATCAAGACACGCCAAAACGAATGTCTCCACCCACAAGACAGAGGTCTCAACAAACCGCTCAGCTTCTCAGTCACGCAGTTCGAGCAGCATGCCTGGCGACAAAGGGAAACAATTTCCCATCCATCAGAAGCGCCATCCTCTAAAGAAATGTCGGGGTTTTCGAAGCAAGTCTCTTGAGGAGCGCAAAGCCTTTCTGAAAGAGAATGGTGCCTGCTACAGGTGTTGCTCCTCCACAACTCACTTGGCGAAGAACTGTAAGGCAACTTTGAAGTGCAGCGAATGTGAGAGCGATGACCACATAGCGGCGCTCCACGCTGGACCTCCTCCACGGGACAAAAAAGACAAGGACCCCACCTCAGAGCATGGCGGGGAGAGTGAAGAGGAGGCGCCTCCACCAGCAGTCACCTCTAAATGCACAGCACACCCAGACAGAGCTAGTAACGTCTACATCGTCCTGGACGACCAGAGCAACAGATCTCTGGCGAGGTCTGATTTCTTCTACCTCATCCAAATCAGAGGTTCAGACTCACCGTACACCCTGCGTACATGTGCAGGAGTCACCGATACATCTGGAGGAAGAGCCACAGGGTTCTTGGCGGAGTCGTTGGATGGAAAAAACAAGTGTGCTGCTTCCAACACTCATTGAGTGCAACCATATGCCTGACGATCGGTCAGAAATCCCGACCCCAGAAGCTGCACAGCACCACAGCCACCTGAAGTCCATCGCTCGCAGAATCCCTCGCCTGGACCCTGAAGCCCAGATCCTGATACTTCTGGGACGCCACATCCTTCAGGTCCACAAAGTCAGGGAGCAACGCAATGGTCCTCCCAGCGCCCCCTATGCCCAACGTCTAGACCTGGGTTGGGTGGTTATAGGGGACGTGTGCCTGGGTTCAGCCCACAAGCCAGCAGCTGTGACTTCCTATCGCACCAGCGTGCTAGAAAACGGAAGGCCATCTCTCCTCACTCTGTGCCCCAACCGTCTCCAGGTCAAGGAAAGGTTCCTCCTTACAGCATCAAACATGACACCCCAGTCCCTGATGACGACAAAGTGGGGCTTTCCATCGAAGATCGTCTGTTCCTGGAGTTCATGGACAGAGAGATGGTGATGGACGACACCAACAGCTGGGTGGCGCCTCTCCCATTCCGATCCCCTCGTCGACGGCTCCCGAACAATCGAGACCAAGCTCTCAGCAGACTTACCTCTCCCCGCCGCACCCTGGAAAGAAAGCCTAAGATGAAAGCCGACTTCGTCACACCTTCATGCAAAACATCTTTGATCACGACCAGGCTGAGTTGGCCCCACCACTACCGGAGGGAAGTGAGTGCTGGTACTTACTTATCTTCGGCGTCTACCATCCTCAAAAGCCAGACAAGATCAGGGTTGTCTTCGATTCCAGCGCTCAACATCACGGCATCTCCCTGAACGATGTGCGTGCTACTTACCGGCCCGGATCTGAACAACAGCTTGCTGGGAGTCTTGCTGCGCTCCCGAAGAGAAACAGTGGCTGTCATAGCGGACATCGAGCAGATGTTTCACAGCTTCGTCGTTCGAGAAGACAACAGAGATTTCTTGTGTTTCCTGTGGTTCAACAACAACGACCCCAACCGAGAGATTGCCGAGTATCGCATGAAAGTCCACGTATTCGGCAACTCACCATCCCCAGCTGTCGCCATCTATGGACTTCACCGAGCAGCAGAACACAGCTCCAGGGAACACGGAATGGATGCCAAGATATCAGCCATCCTCGTCGCCAATATTGTATTGAGAAATCACGTCAGGACACAGCGCTGTCGCTCGACACAACCTCTACGTTGCATTCTTTATTTAGACTGACACAGCATCACAGGCAGACCCGATCAAACAACCCAGAGCCCGCAGGCATCACCAAGCGATCCCAGCACAATAGAACAGCACCAAATCAAATGCAGCACTGTCGATGTGTGCAGACATAACAAGGGGCTTACCAGCGTTTCACATTGGAAGTAACAACCCCTTTCAGCCCGCGATTTAGCAAACACCGTTCACATGTGTCGCACCGGGCATTCATGCAGCATAAGCCTCGGTTTGTAGCTAAGAGCCGTTCACAATGTGCTGCACGAGGCCTACCTACACATGTTGCTAGTGCTAGCTAACGTTAGCTAGTACAAGAAGTGAATCTCTTGTGCTGCTTAGCTACGGGTGCTTAATAGTGACGAGCATAATCGTTCAATAAACATTAGGCTCACATGCATCGAAACTGACGATATTAAATGATTCCAAGTAGAAAATTCAACAAGCCAACTAGCTAGATAGCATTTGCCTTGGCGTGGGACTGACAAGCTAGCATAAGCTAACGTGAGCTAGTGAAAATTCGCACACATTAAAATGACATCTGGATGTAACGTTACATGTATATAGACATCTCCGATATCGTTATGCAAGCAGGTGAGCGGCTAACGTTAAACCGGAATTAAGCAAGCGAGACTGTGTGGCCAGCTAGAATTAGCAGGCCCCGTTTATAGCAGCTAGCAGCAGGTCTGTCTTCTAACGTCAGGCGTAGCCAATCACTCGGTTGGTTGTCGGTGTGATAACGTGGCAATATTCGCTAACTTTAAAAAAAAAAAAAATTCGCTAACTAACGTTAGCTAGCTTATGCTAGCTAGTCGTTTCCTAGCCAGGCTAGCTAGCTATGAACGTATAAACTGCCGTGCGATAACGTTATAATTAGCTTTAATCAGTCACTTAAAAATCACACCCGAGTGTGCCAAAATGTTACAAAAACATGTCGATATTCAATGTTTACTGGGCTTTTTCGCGCTTCGGCTCACTTCTTACCGAGAAATTGGCACTTGGCACAAGTTGGCCGTGAACTTGACTTCTCCTCAGGGCTCCAAGCAGTGAAAAGAAAAATGGCATAAAATCAAGAGATTTTGAGAACCAAAGTTTGGCTACGTCAGTAGTCACGTGACATACTGGATGGAAAAATAGTCTTTGGTTTTAAGTCAGTCAAATACATTGAACCAATGAGGCCCTGATTTCCATTGAATTAAAGTGATTTTAATACATATATAGACCCAAAATATCATAAATACCATTATATCGGGTCCAATCAAATAAAAAACACGCTTTAATTGAATGGCAGCATATGATCACTTTTTACTGTGTGGATGCAAACAGTGAAACTTATGTAACCCCTTTTTCACTGGCGGGTGAAGTAATACTTGGAGTAGTATTGGTCGAGGATCAATGACCACACCGGGTTATAGAACTCAGGTTTAATCGTGGCTCAGTAGGCAGACGTAATAACCATACGTGGTAGTGGTGTAACCATAATAACAGTCCGGGTAGTACATAGCACCTATTGTAGTTCCAGTGGATATACATGGCGTTATATCACTACAACCAGCTGCACTGATGTTTGCTCGGGAGCTACAGACGCCTGTGGATCTGGTCTTTGGCAAGCCGCCAAACCCACCAGTACGAGTGCCGCCGGGCCAGGACTATGTAGACGCACTACAGGACCGGATGGAGGCTCCTCATCAGCTGGCTCCAGAAAATATGGCTTCTGCAGGGGAAAGGCAGAAGAGAGCCTATGATGTACGTTGCCACCGCAAAGAGTACCAGCAGGGGGACAACGTATGGGTGTATAACCCACGGCGAACGAAGGGACGGTCCCCAAAGCTGAACAGCAACTGGGAGGGGCCCTGCCTCATCCTGAAGAGGATCTCAGAGGTCATCTATAGAGTGAAGCTCCACAGCCGCCCTCGGATAGTCATCCTTCACCAAGATCGCCTCGCACCTTACTTAGTACAGACCAGGCTACCGGGGTCCAGGGAGGGGGTAAGGACACTGCTGGATCAAAGCCAACCTCCCTGGATGTCAGCAAGGAGCTACCATTAGAGCACCTTGTTTTGGGCCAGGGAGGGGGCGGGGACACTGGGTTTACAGAGCTGCCCTCCCTGGCCAGGAATGGAAACAGCGGTGACGTCGACGTCGACGGTGGGGGCTCAGACCCAGCGGATGCAGAGCCGCCCCCGTCATCCATCAGCAGCCCGCGGCAAGGAGCAGCCCGGGATGGGAGAGGTGCTCGGCGGAAGAAACTCTCATGGTGGATGGACCCATCCACATGGGATTTGGGTTAGGCCAACGGGACGTTGGTCTTTCAAGGAAGGAGGCAGTGTGGCGAATTCAACTAGAGTGTTCCTGCTCCAAGTTCATTTGCATGTTACCCACGATGCAACTGAAATGTCGATGTTTTGGTTATGTTGTGGGCTATTGAACACGTTAAAAACGGGCATATCTGTTACAGATAGCGGGGATGCGGTGCAAGGTGATGGGGACGTTACGAGAGAAGTTGATTAGACAACATGCTATTTCCCACCATGAGGGTAAAGAGTAGGCAAATAGATAAGGTCGCTTCTGTGGCCAAGAAAAGGATCAAGCTGAGACCAAAACGAATTTGTGACTGTTATGACTAGCTTGGCTTGCGGTCATTAAAAGCTTGCTTGCTAACTCTGAAAGGTTTGCTGAGAAGTCCATTATTTGACCACGTCAAAATATCATCATGTTAATTTTATGTCAACCCATTTGGCCCCGTTACACTGGGAGGAGCCATTGCATATGAAGCCCCTGCCCCCCCCCCAAAAAAAAAACAAACAAAAACAAAACAAAAATAAAAAATGATGTCAGTCATTTATTTGCGACTGTTGTGCGGACTGTGTGTGTTGAGCAGCGACCCCCGGTACACCCTTGTTACAGTCGTTTTTGCTGACCCGGAAGTTGTACTGTCAAGCAAGCGCCACAAACAACGCGCGCGGACAGCCTGGACACGGCAGCACTGGCACATCCTACAAGATTAATAAAGTGTGAGTATTAATCATATACGTTTTGATGCAAGCTGTGCCTTGCCCCTTTAAGGAGAGGGCTTAGTGGGTATTGTGTGTGTGTGTGGGGGGGTGATGTAGACGCAGCCGTGTGTGTGTGTGTGTGTGTGTGTCTGTGTATTTTCTGTTTGTAGCCGCAGCCGCGGAGACTCTAGTTTGCCGACAGATAGGAAGGTAGCCACCGTTACCAGTGATGATTTGTATGCATCACAGGGAGGGAGGGAGGGAGGGAGGGAGGCTGCCGTGTGTTAAATGGGACTGCAGTGCAGTGCAGTGGCCGGCCCGTTCTCCACCGCGGAGTTGGTCCGGACTCTTTATGAAGTTGTTACCAGCTACGAGCCAGGCTAAGCTAAATAGACTAGCGAGACACCCACCGGAGGCTTCCAACTACGGTTCGGAGCCGCGACGCTGGAGAGGTAACAGTACTAGACGTGCTGCTGCACTAGACGTTTTGTTGTTTTGTTGTGTTAAGTTACAAGTAAAGCTGAGCGTCGCTGTGTAAGTTAGCTTTTACCTAATCAACGTTAGCCAACTTGCTAAGTAGGCTGTTGCTCTGCGTGCGCGTTTTCATTTTTGGGGTAGCATGCGGCGATAGCTTTTGTTAAAAAGCATGCTAATTTGCCCTGGGAATCAGTGGAGGCTGATGGAAGTGCCCCATTTGTATCTTAACTGTCATCTTCTTCTCTCTATAGACACTGTGGGACCTGAGCAGGACCCAAACAGACCTCACCTACGATGCAGTCCCAGGTAGACCAGTATAGTATGGTCTATAATAGCAGATCATGATCCAGCTCAAGGTTATTGTAGTTCACTAAAACTGAACTAAAACCAGGTGTGAAAAGAGAAGAAAAAAAACAAAAAAAAACGTTTCAGTTCACTGAAATAAAAATAAAACTTGACTTTAGAGGAGCAAGAAGAGGAAGCGAGTGAAGGCAGAGCCGAAGATCAAATGGTGGAAGTTGAAGAAGGAAAACTGTTGTGTGGAGTTCAGGCAGGGGTTAAGACAGGCACTGGGTGGATAGTGGAGAGTTGCCGGACGGCTGGGCAACCACTGCAGAAATAGTGAGGGAGACAGCTAGGAAGGTACTTGGTGTGTCGGCAGGACAGAGGAAGGAAGACAAGGAGACTTGGTGGTGGAGTGAGGAAGTACAGCAAAGTATACAGAAGAAGAGGTTGGCAAAGAAGAAATGGGATAGTCAGAGAGATGAAGAAAGTAGACAGGAGTACAAGGAGACACAGCTTAAAGCTAAGAGAGGTGGCAAAGGCAAAAGGCGTATGGTGAGTTGTATGACAGGTTAGACACTAAGGAAGGAGAAAAGGACTTGTACCGATTGGCTAGACAGAGGGACCGAGCTGCAAAGGATGTGCAGCAGCTTAGGGTGATGAAGGATAGAGATGGAAATGTGCTGACGAGCGAAGAGAGTGTGCTGAGAAGGTGGAAGGAGTACATTGGGGGGCTGATGAATGAAGAAAATGAGAGAGAGAGAGCAGGTTGGATGATGTGGGGATAGTGAATCAGGAAGTGCAGTGGATTAGCAAGGAGGACGTGAGGGCAGCTATGAAGAGGATGAAGAGTGGCAAGGCAGCTGGTCCTGATGACATACCTGTGGAGGCATGGAGATGTTTAGGAGAGATGGCAGTGGGGTTTTTAACTAGATTGTTTAACTCAAACTTGGAAAGGGAGAGGATGCCTGAGGAGTGGAGAAGAAGCATACCGGTACCGATTTTCAAGAACCAGGGCGATGTGCAGAACTGTAGCAACTACAGAGGTATAAAGTTGATCAGCCACAGCATGAAGATTTGGGAAAGAGTAATCGAAGCTAGGTTAAGAGGAGGAGAGGTGACGATTAGCGAGCGGCAGTATGGTTTCATGCCACGAAAGAGCACCACAGATGCGATGTTTGCTTTGAGAGTGTTGATGGAGAAGTATAGAGAAGGCCAGAAGGAGTTACATTGTGTCTTTGTAGATTTAGAGAACGCATAAGCCAGGGTGCCGAGAGAGGAGATGTGGTATTGTATGAGGAAGCCGGGAGTTGCCGAGAAGTATGTAGGAGTGGTGCAGGATATGCACGTGGAAGTGTGACAGTGGCGAGGTGACAGATGGGTTCAAGGTGGAGGTGGGATTACATCAAGGATCGGCTCTGAGCCCCTTCTTGTTTGCAATGGTGATGGACAGGTTGACAGATGAGATCAGGCAGGAGTCTCCATGGACGATGATGTTCGCGGATGACATTGTGATCTGTGGCGAGAGTAGGGTGCAGGTGGAGGAGAGCCTGGAGATGTGGAGGTATGCACTGGAGAGAAGAGGAATGAAAGTCAGTAGGAGCAAGACGGAATACCTGTGTGTGAAAGAGAGGGAAGACAGTGGAATGGTCAGGAGTGGAGGTGACGAAGGCATATGACTTTAAATACTTGGGGTCAACAGTCCAAAGTAACGGGGAGTGCAGGAGAGAGGTGAAGAAGAGAGTGCAGGTAGGGCGGAGAAGAATGTCAGGAGTGATTTGCGACAGAAGGGTGCCAGCAAGAGTTAAAGGGAAGGTTTACAAGATGGTTGTGAGACCAGCTACGTTGTATGGTTTGGAGACAGTGGCACTGACGAGAAGACAGCAGGAGGCGGAGCTGGAGGTGGCAGAGTTGAAGACGCTAAGGTTTTCACTGGGAGTGACGAAGAAGCACAGGATTAGGCACGATTATATTAGAGGGACCGCTCAAGTTGGACGGTTTGGAGACAAAGCAAGAGAGGCAAGATTGAGATGGCTTGGACATGTGTGGAGGAGAGATGCTGATTATGGAGCTGCCAGGGAAGAGAAGAAGAGGAAGGCCAAAGAGGAGGTTTATGGATGTGGTGAGGGAAGACATGCAGGTGGCTGGTGTGACAGAGGAAGACGCAGAAGACAGGAAGAAATGGAAACGGATGATCCGCTGTGGCGACCCCTAACGGGAGCAGCCGAAAGTAGTAGATCTATGTCATATGTACATTATTTACAATTAGTTCATAAGTCATTCATAATTCATGTGTGATTTCGTCATTCCTAGGTTATGTGCAGCTATTTACATGCAGTTATGTAGCCTACAATTATTATTTACATGCAGTCATGTGCAGTTATTTACATATGTTATGTAGTTATGTCATAGACATGTGATAACATTTTATAATTTATGCAATGTTTATTGAAACATTCTTACTCTGTATTGCCCCCCTATACAGTTTTACAAAAAGGTTTGAATTCTCAAAGTTCTTCAGTAAAGTTCCTCAACTTGGACTGGGACTCTGTATTTCTTTGGGATTCTTCATGTTGGCTATCTGTCCGCCTGTCTATACATGGACACAAATACGTAGGACAGAATAGGCGGTCTTCTCGTTCCCCCCCGCCGTTTAAAGAAAAAAAAATGTGTGTCTTTTTCTATCTTATTCCTCAAGGGTTAAAACCTCAACTAGGGCTTCTTGTTACCTTTCCAGGGTACAAGCCACAACTAGGGTTACCTGGCAGAATTCGGGTTTGAGGTTAAGATTGGGGTTAAGCCAGGGGAAAGGGTACCCACATCCGGCCACTCGTCAGGCGCTGGCATAATAGGTGTACGTTATGTACAGTAGATTGGATGATTGTATGACCGCCTGGCCAGCAGGTGGAGTCATGGAGGCACCAATCTCAGTAATATGAGGCGCATAGATGACGTCGGCATGCAGCGCAGGCGATTCTGAACGGTGCAAATAAACGAAGCACATGGCTGCATGGAGTTGAGCTCCCGAAAAATACAAGTTAATTAAATGCGATAAAGTGGAAACGGTTAATTTAAATGCGATAAAGTGGAAACGTTGTAGAACCAGCATCATCACAGCTCAGTACTGCACGTGTACAGCACGTGTACAGCCAGTGTATGGTCCCACAGCTGTGGTCAGCATCACGTCATTCAGCACGCTGTTGTTCATCAAGCTGTGTGTACAGCTAGCCGTGTATCAGTCAACCAAACGACCAGCTTATGTTAGCTCATGTAGAGTTTGGAAACAGCTAATGTTAGCTTGTGTACAGGAGGAAATACATTGTCAACGAACATTTGTGTCATCTCGTCATTTATGGTTGGCGTTCACAACGCCGCTAAATCTCAACAATTGCGACAGATAGTAAATCTGTGTCAGTCCAAACGTTTGTAGTTCAAACGTTTACAATAGGTTAGAAATTTAAAACCGCATTCCCAAATAAATTGGAATTAACCTTGTACACTGTCCATCAACAAGATGTTTAGTTGGCGGCCACCTTCTTCAGGCGAGGGCTTAGACTTTTCACGACCGGGCGGCATCTCGGTGGCCTTCTAAGGCTCGTAAAAATCAAATTAACAATGGAAAAAATAGCCAACATTAATCCAACTCACCGAACAGCGGGCGACGTAGCTCTGTGCCGGACTCCGTCGAAAAGAGAGAATGAGGCTCCGCCTCTTAATATATACTGGGAAATATGACACCACTTCCGGTAGATGTCACGCTCTCCACAAAAGGCGGCCCCCCACGCCGTTGTCACGGGAAACGTGACGCGACATCCGGCAAACGCGCGCCCTCCCCATAGACGGAAAAAAACAGAAAGGGGGAGAAAAAAAGAAAAAAAAAAGACAAAAGGGGACAGTGTGTTTTTTCCAGAGACGGGTTCGGGTTAGAGTTATAGGACCGTGTGTCCGAGGAAAGTGACGTGTTGTTGACAAAATTGGAGTTTGGAGAGACTAGCTTGGTGACCTTCTTGGGCCAGATGGCGTAAGAGAGAGACCGAGTCACAGCTGCACTGCGTTGTGGTGGGGGCACAAAGCAGGAGGTCGTCGACGTACTGCCATAGGGTTGAGCCGCGCGTCAGCGTAAGTGTGCTAAGGCTGTCTCGAAGCGCCCCGTTGTAGATCGTGGGGCTTTCACAATAGCCCTGACACAGCCTTGTCCATGTGTAAGGCCGACCGTCAAATAGGAACGCAAACCAGAACAGGGACGCTGAAGAAAGCGTTGGCATGGTCCACAACGGTAAACCGCCGTGCAGAAGGGGGAACCTGAGACATAAGGGTGTAGGGATTGGGGACGCAGGGCGTGCGGGCCCTGACAGCTGCATTTACTGCCTGAAGGTCTTGAACGAACCTCCATTCAGTGGGCTGTCCGGGTGGGCGTATCTTCTTCGCGGGGAAGATGGGAGTGGAAACCGGGGAGGTGGGGCAAGGGACAATTATGCCCTTGACACGCAAGGCATTGAATACAGGGCAGATGCCATTAACCGCTTCCGGTTTCAAAGGGTACTGAGGTTGGTGGGGACGGAAGTCGGATTTCGGGGTAATGATGACGGGCTCACAATTACGTATGAGACCTACATCCTATTTCCTGTCAGCCCAAAGATGGGAGGGGATGTTGTGAAGCTGCGGAGCAAGTGCAGTGTGTGTGTGTGTGTGTGTGTGCGTTTGTGTGTATGGGCCTCAGTCACTGATGGTGAGGGGGCGGAAAGAGCCAACATTCGTGGCGTCACAGCAACGGTGGCGCTGACGTCTACCCGGTATAATTTTAGTGAGGGGGACCAGTCGCAGAAGAGTCGGCGGGAAGCCAATCTGACGCCAGAGAAGCTTGTCGCGCGAGTGGACCCGTATCTGTCCACTGGGAACCCCGTGGTTTTACCAAGGAGACGTGCGGGACCGAGTCATCAACCGAAAACAACGCAGTTTGGTCGTTGTCTAATGTACACGTGACATGAGCGGTGCAGTGTAGGTTGTCCGCTGTCATGTAGGTCGATGCGTCCCCTGTTGTGGTGTGTGAGCAAGGGAGCAGAGCCACTGTGTGTATTGGGAGGCGGTAGGAGCCCACATGTAGACCCGTAGAGGGAGGGCGGGGTTATGTGTATGCAAAAAAATATTCGCTGCTGGTAACGAAGTGATGTACAGCCCTGATGAGGTGGAAACAACAGAGATGCCCAGTTGGATCATGCCATCTCTAGCCAGCAAATTAAATGGGCAGTTATCAGAAATTAAAACAGGCAATTTTGTTGATGAGCTGTCATCCAGGCAAACAAGCGCACAGGAATGGATAATGGCTCCGTGACACACGTACCACTCGCAACAGTGGAGAGGACCGTTTGGCCGCTCCGTGTTAACCGTGGCCGGCCGATAGGCGGTTCTCACCACCGTTCGTGTGGCTCCCGTGTCTAACAAGAAAGGCAGCTCAGCATTTGCAAGACGCAAAGTTATCATTGGCAGTTTTCGGAAAGCTAGCTCATGAGATACATACTGTCCAACTGGGGAAGCTAACAGCAAAGCAGAGTCTTCATTGCAAATCAGTGTATTTGGTTGTGTCTGTGCATTCATACGACCTGATGTGGCAGCAGATGTGTCCAGGACCCCCTCCTCCTCCTCTCGTGTCGCCTGTCAGTCCGAACCCCGGTATGAGCCTCCCCGTGGGGCCCACTGGTTGTGAGGTCCGTTGCTCCATCCTCGGCCTCTTCCGCGCCTTTGGTTGATGCCCTTGACGGAGTGGACAGTCTTCAGCCCAGTGACCGAGCTGGCCACATGTGAAGCAGCAGTCGTCACCCGGTTGGGGGCCGCTGGGCTGGGCGTGTTGTCACGGGTTCTGACATCGTGAACGGTCCCCGGGTCTGTCCTGTTGCACAGGTTAGTAGGGTGAAGGAAGCCGCTGCGGCACCATGGAGGAGAGAGAGAGAGGTGCGATGTTTGTCCTGAGCCTGCCTTGCCTTCTGTACTTCTTCCTTTTTCTGCATTTGATCGTGGGCATGATCAGCATGTCTCAGCAAGTCTTCCAGTCGTCTCTTTCCGTATCCTACGCAGTGTGTTTCTATGGCTTTCCTAACTCCGTCCTGCAGGCCGGCCAGGAAATGTTTGCAGAGGTGAGTGTTGTGGTTACACCGCCCCGAGCTGCCTCCCCGGCACGTTCAAGCCACTCCCCCAGCTCGGACGTGCCGGAAACATCCGAGCGCTCGGCTCGCGCTCTGAGGAGACGAGCGCTGCACTGCACCAGGTGTTTGCCATCATCCATCAGGCACACCTGTGGCAATCAGGCAGCCTTCTACAAGAAGCCTCCCAGAACGTCTCTCTGTGCTTCGACGTACTGAACCCTGCGGTAAAGTTCTGACAAGCCCTCCAGCGTTCCTTGCATTCTGTTTATTCCCCAGTGTCTTATCTTCCTGTCTCTGTTTCCTCCCAAGACTCTCCCTCCGCGATTTCCACGGCTCCCCGCGTCTCCCTCGTCCCCAGCGACCTTCACGTTTTCTCCCCGGACCTCTCCTGCGATCTCCCCCCTTGTCCCTCTATCTGGACCCCTCCCTTCGGACTCGACTTCCCGGATCTCGGACCTGGACTTTCTCGGACAACCCCTCTTGGATCACGGACTGGACTTTCTTGCCAGGTGCACGCACATTTTTTCAACACCTCCTGGTCATTTACATACCGCACCACACATAGGCTAAAAACACTCACGCATAGTTATACACGCAAACCACGGGACACCACACATAGTTTATTCACACATCCCACTAACAGAACGCCTTTTTCACCATACATTTCCCTCCCACAATAAAACGACCGGGCGGCATCTCGGTGGCCTTCTAAGGCTCGTAAAAATCAAATTAACGATCGAAAAAATAGCCAACATTAGTCCAACTCACCGAACAGCGGGCGACGTAGTTCTCTGCCGGACTCCGTCGAAAACAGAGAATGGAGCTCCGCCTCTAAATATAAACTGGGAAATATGACACCACCTCCGATAGATGGCACGCTCTCCGGAAAAGGTGGCCCCCCCAGACCGTTGTCACGGGAGACGTGACGCGACATCCGGCAAACGCGCGTCCTCCCCATAGACGGAAAAAAACAGAAAGGGGGAGAAAAAAAGAAAAAAAAGAAAAAAAGGGACAGTGTCTTTTTTCCAGAGACGGGTTAGGGTTAGAGTTATAGGACTGTGTGTCCGAGGAAAGTAACGTGTTGTTGACAAAATTGGAGTTTGGAGAGACTAGCTTGGTGACCTTCTTGGGCCAGATGGCGTAAGAGAGAGACCGAGTCACGGCTGCACTGCGTTGTGGTAGGGGCACAAAGCAGGAGGTCGTCGACGTACTGCCATAGGGTTGAGCCGCGCGTCAGCGTAAGTGTGCTAAGGCTGTCTCGAAGCGCCCCGTTGTAGATCGTGGGGCTTTCACAATAGCCCTGACACAGCCTTGTCCATGTGTAAGGCCGACCGTCAAATAGGAACGCAAACCAGAACAGGGACGCTGAAGAAAGCGTTGGCATGGTCCACAACGGTAAACCGCCGTGCAGAAGGGGGAACCTGACACATAAGGGTGTAGGGATTGGGGACGCAGGGCGTGCGGGCCCTGACAGCTGCATTTACTGCCTGAAGGTCTTGAACGAATCTCCATTCATTGGGCTGTCCGGGTGGGCGTATCTTCTTCACGGGGAAGATGGGAGTGGAAACCGGGGAGGTGGGGCAAGGGACAATTATGCCCTTGACACGCAAGGCATTGAATACAGGGCAGATGCCATTAACCGCTTCTGGTTTCAAAGGGTACTGAGGTTGGTGGGGACGGAAGTCGGATTTCGGGGTAATGATGACGGGCTCACAATTACGTATGAGACCTACATCCTATTTCCCGTCAGCCCAAAGATGGGAGGGGATGTTGTGAAGCTGCGGAGCAAGTGCAGTGTGTGTGTGTGTGCCAGTGTATGGGCCTCAGTCACTGACGGTGAGGGGGCGGACAGAGCCAACATTCGTGACGTCACCGCAACGGTGGCGCTGACGTCTACCCGGTATAATTTTAGTGAGGGGGACCAGTCGCGTGAAGAGTCGGCGGGAAGCCAATCTGACGCCAGAGAAGCTTGTCGCGCGAGTGGACCCGTATCTGTCCACTGGGAACCCCGTGGTTTTACCAAGGAGACGTGCGGGACCGAGTCATCAACCGAAAACAACGCAGTTTGGTCGTTGTCTAATGTACACGTGACATGAGCGGTGCAGTGTAGGTTGTCCGCTGTCATGTAGGTCGATGCGTCCCCTGTTGTGGTGTGTGAGCAAGGGAGCAGAGCCACTGTGTGTATTGGGAGGCGGTAGGAGCCCACATGTAGACCCGTAGAGGGAGGGCGGGGTTATGTGTATGCAAAAAAATATTCGCTGCTGGTAACGAAGTGATGTACAGCCCTGATGAGGTGGAAACAACAGAGATGCCCAGTTGGATCATGCCATCTCCATCCAGCAAATTAAATGGGCAGTTATCAGAAATTAAAACAGGCAATTTTGTTGATGAGCTGTCATCCAGGCAAACAAGCGCACAGGAACGGATAATGGCTCCGTGACACACGTACCACTCGCAACAGTGGAGAGGACCGTTTGGCCGCTCCGTGTTAGCCGTGGCCGGCCGATAGGCGGTTCTCACCACCGTTCGTGTGGCTCCCGTGTCTAACAAGAAAGGCAGCTCAGCATTTGCAAGACGCAAGGTTATCATTGGCAGTTTTTGGAAAGCTAGCTCATGAGATACATACTGTCCAACTGGGGAAGCTAACAGCAAAGCAGAGTCTTCATTGCAAATCAGTGTATTTGGTTGTGTCTGTGCATTCATACGACCTGATGTGGCAGCAGATGTGTCCAGGACCCCCACCTCCTCCTCCCGTGTCGCCTGTCAGTCCGAACTCCGGTATGAGCCTCCCCGTGGGGCCCACTGGTTGTGAGGTCCGTTGCTCCATCCTCGGCCTCTTCCGCGCCTTTGGTTGATGCCCTTGACGGAGTGGACAGTCTTCAGCACAGTGACCGGGCTGGCCACATGTGAAGCAGCAGTCGTCACCCGGTTGGGGGCCGCTGGGCTGGGCGTGTTGTCACGGGTTCTGACATCGTGAACGGTCCCCGGGTCTGTCCTGTTGCACAGGTTAGTAGGGTGAAGGAAGCCGCTGCGGCACCATGGAGGAGAGAGAGAGAGGTGCGATGTTTGTCCTGAGCCTGCCTTGCCTTCTGTTCTACTTCCTTTTTCGGCATTTGATCGTGGGCATGATCAGCATGTCTCAGCAAGTCTTCCAGTCGTCTCTTTCCGTATCCTACGCAGTGTGTTTCTATGGCTTTCCTAACTCCGTCCTGCAGGCCGACCAGGAAATGTTTGCAGAGGTGAGTGTTGTGGTTACACCGCCCCGAGCTGCCTCCCCGGCACGTTGGAGCCACTCCCCCAGCTCGGACGTGCCGGAAACATCCCAGCGCTCGGCTCGCGCTCTGAGGAGACGAGTGCTGCACTGCACCAGGTGTTTGCCATCATCCATCAGGCACACCTGTGGAAATCAGGCAGCCTTCTACAAGAAGCCTCCCAGAACGTCTCTCTGTGCTTCGACGTACTGAACCCTGAGGTAAAGTTCTGACAAGCCCTCCAGCGTTCCTTGCATTCTGTTTATTCCCCAGTGTCTTATCTTCGTGTCTCTGTTTCCTCCCAAGACTCTCCCTCCGCGATTTCCACGGCTCCCCGCGTCTCCCTCGTCCCCAGCGACCTTCACGTTTTCTCCCCGGACCTCTCCTGCGATCTCCCCCCTTGTCCCTCTATCTGGACCCCTCCTTTCGGACTCGACTTCCCGGATCTCGGACCTGGACTTTCTCGGACAAACCCTCTTGGATCACGGACTGAACTTTCTTGCCAGGTGCACGCACATTTTTTCAACACCTCCTGGTCATTTACATACCACACCACACATAGGCTAAAAACACTCACACATAGTTATACACGCAAACCACGGGACACCACACATAGTTTATTCACACATCCCACTAACAGAACGCCTTTTTCACCATACATTTCCCTCCCACAATAAAACCCCCCTTTGTAGATTTAGAAGTCATCTCGTGTCTGTCTGTCTTGGGTTTCGCCACACGGGTCAGGTTCTGGTGCGCGAGCACAACAGAACGTTGGAGCCATTATGGACCCAGGCAAACCCAAGGAGCGGACGGTCCCTGTGACGCCCCAGAGCCCCGTCCCCCTAGAGGCAGTAGTAAGAAGTCACAGTTGCCAACTTGCCTCTCTCCGCTCAGAGCTCACTACTGCCTTCACTCGTGTCACCGCAGAGATCAGCGATCTTCAGTCCGGCTCCCAGGCCGTGACGAGCGCGTTAGATGCCCTCACCGCGCAGATCCATGCACTCTCCACAGCGGTCTCCAGGATGAGCGACCACCCTGCCCTGGCCTCGGTCTCTGCCCCCAGCTCGGCCTTCGGTTTCCCCGTTCCTGGTCCCGACGTTCCCCCTCCTCCGAGTCAACCCCCACTGGACCCCCGGTGCGAGCCTAACTTCCCCTGCCCCAAGGCCTTTGGTGGGGAGTTCGAGCTGTGCAGGGGTTTCCTTGGTCAGTGTGAGCTCCTGTTCAAACACCAGCCAGCCAGGTATAGGACAGGAGAGACCAAGGCAGCCCTTGTCATGTCCCTCCTCACCGGCAAAGCCCTCAGCTGGGCCAAAGCGGCGGTAGGCCATACCGAGCAGCTCGCCTCGGACTATGGTGCCTTCCGCCGCGAGTTCAATCTGGTGTTCGACCACCCAGCTGACGGGCAGGACGCTGCCGGCCGCCTCCATTCCATCCAACAGGGAGCCAGGTCGGTGGCAGATTATTCCTTGGAGGTAAGGATACTCGCGGCAGACAGTGGGTGGGATGACACTGCGCTCAAGAGCGCGTACAGGAGGGGGCTGAGCGACCCGTTCAAAGATCTCATCGTTCGGGACCGCCCTGCCTCCTTCAACGAACTCGTCACCCTCGCCCTCCAGATGGACGAACGGCTGCAGGAGCGGCCCCAGGAACGCGCCCCGCGCGCTGGCCCCTCCCATAGACTAACCCCCGTCCGTTCTACCGGTGCCTTCCCTGGGTCAGCGTCCCGTGGGCTCTCTCCAGTGGAAGCTATCCGTTTCTTGGTTTTGCACGCCCCCACAGCGCCCCTGGTGTTAGGAAGACCGTGGTTGGAACGGCACGATCCCTACATCTCTTGGTCTACTGGGCGGATTTTGGGTTGGAGCGTTGCGTGTCATGCCAACTGCCTTCGCTCCGCCCACTCCCCGTCCAGCGGCCTCAGACCCGTGCCTCCTCCCACGGATCTCACTGGTGTTCCTCCCATTTATCACGATTTAGCCCCTGTATTTAGTAAAGACAGTGCACTTTCCCTCCCCCCTCACCGTCCCTATGATTGTGCCATAGATCTCTTTCCCGGGGCCGCCCTTCCCACCGGTCGGTTGCATAACCTCTCCGTCCCGGAGAAGGAGGCTATGCGCAATTATATCACAGAGTCCTTGGCCTCAGGAATCATAAGGCCCTCGTCTTCCCCGGTGGCAGCGGACTTCTTTTTTGTGGCAAAGAAGGAGGGCAGCCTGAGGCCTTACATAGATTATCGAATGCTAAATAACATCACGGTGAAAAATAAATATCCACTCCCCCTTATGAGTTCCACGTTCGAGCCACTCACTCACGCCACGGTGTTCACGAAGCTGGACCTGCGCAGCGCGTACCACCTGGTGCGCATCCGGGAAGGGGATGAATGGAAGACGGCCTTCAACACCCACCTAAGGCATTTCGAATACCTCGTTATGCCCTTCGGCCTCACCAAAGCCCCGGCCGTCTTCCAGGCGTTGGTCAACGACGTGCTCCGGGACATGCTGAACACGTTCGCGGTGGTGTACCTGGATGACATCCTCGTGTTCTCCAGGACTGAGGAGGAACACCACCAGCATGTCCGCCTGGTCCTCCAACGGCTGCTGGAGAACAGGCTCTTCGTGAAAGCCGAGAAGTGCGTGTTCCACTCCGCCTCCATGGAGTTCCTTGGCCACATCGTGGAGAAGGGGCTCGTCCGCACTGACCCCAGGAAGACCCGAGCGGTGGAGGAGTGGGCACGGCCCACTAACAGGACGCAAATCCAGCGCTTCCTGGGGTTTGCAAACTTCTACCGGCGCTTCATCAGGGGGTTCAGCCGTGTGGCCGCCCCCCTCACTGCACTCACCTCCAACCTCCGCCCCTTCTCCTGGACCTCGGAGGCAGAAGCCGCCTTTTGGCCCTGAAGAGGCTGTTCACAACGGCTCCGGTACTCGCCCACCCGGACCCGTGCAGGCAGTTCATCGTGGAGGTGGACGCATCGGACACGGGCATCGGAGCCGTCCTCTCCCAGCGGTCGGAGGAGGACCAGAAGATCCACCCGTGCGCCTTCTTCTCCCGGCGTTTCAGTCCTGCGGAGAAGAATTACGACATCGGCAACAGGGAGTTGCTGGCCGTCCACGCTGCCCTAGAGGAGTGGAGACACTGGCTGGAGGGAGCAGGGCAGCCGTTCATCGTATGGTCCGATCACAAGAACCTGACCTACGTGCGGACGGCTAAGAGGCTCAACCCCAGGCAGGCGCGCTGGGCTCTCTTCTTCAGCCGGTTCGACTTCACCCTCACCTACCGCCCGGGCACCAAGAACGTCAGGGCAGACGCCCTCTCCCGTCTGTTTCCCGAGGGGTCCCCTGACGCCCCAGACACCATCCTTCCCCCGGCCCGGGTGGTGGGTGTCGTCACCTGGGCCATCGGTGGTGAGAAGGGCCCAGCGCGCCCAACCCGACCCACGCAATGGACCCCGGAACCGGCTATTTGTGCCTCCCTGTGTCCGGCCCCAGGTGCTGGAGTGGGGCCACTCCAGCCATCTTGCTTGCCACCCCGGTGTCTACCGAACGGCGGCCTTCATCCGCAGGGGTTTCTGGTGGCCCACCATGGAGGCAGACACCAGAGAATTCGTGGCAGCCTGCACCACCTGCGCCCGCAGCAAGGCTCTCCATCGCCCTCCAGCAGGTCTCCTGCGCCCCCTTCCTGTCCCCGGCCGACCTTGGTCCCACATTGCCTTGGACTTTGTAACTGGCCTCCCCGTGTCGCAAGGCAATGACACCATTCTGACCATTGTCGACCGGTTTTCCAAGGCCGTCCCCTTTGTTGCCCTCACCAAACTCCCCTCTGCAGCCGAGACGGCGGACCTTCTCGTCTCCCACTTCGTCCGACCCCATGGGATTCCCCTGGACATTGTCTCTGACCGTGGTCCCCAGTTCACTTCGAAGGTATGGCAGGCCTTCTGTAAGGGGATTGGGGCCACGGTCAGCCTCTCCTCCGGGTATCACCCCCAGACCAATGGGCAGGCAGAGCGGGCCAATCAAGCCCTGGAGGCGGCTTTGCGTTGCGTTACCACCAGCAACCCCGCCTCCTGGAGCAAGTACCTGCCCTGGGTGGAGTACTCGTTCAACTCCATGGAGAGTTCGGCTACCGGTTTGTCCCCCTTCGAGTGTTCTCTTGGCTATCAACCTCCTCTGTTCCCCCATCAGGAGTTGGAGGTGGCGGTCCCGTCCACGAGGGCCCATCTCGTTTGGAAGACCGCCCGGGCCGCTCTGTTGCGAGCTACAGAGCGGGCCCGGCGCAGCGCCAACCGGCGGAGAGTGCCGGCTCCAGCTTATCGACCTGGCCAGAAGGTATGGCTCCTGGCCCGGGACCTGCCCTTCCCTACCATCAACCGGAAGCTGGCTCCCTGCTACGTCGGTCCCTACACCATCGACCGCATCGTCAACCCTTCGGCGGTGCGTCTCCATCTCCCTACCTCACTCAAGATCCATCCCGTCTTCCATGTCTCGCGCCTCAAACCGGTAGCCACCAGCCCCCTGTCTCCCCCTGTCCAAGCTCCTCCACCCCCCAGGATCCTCGACGGTGGTGACATGGTCTGGGATGTCGACCAGCTGCTCGCCGTACGCCGCCGGGGGCGTGGGTACCAATACCTGGTGGACTGGGTTGGCTATGGGCCCGAGGACCGCAGCTGGGTTCCCCGGTCCTACCTGGCCGACCCCGCACTCCTGGAGGAGTTCTATCGGGCCCACCCCAACGCCATTGGACGGTCGCCCGGTGTCTCCCGTAGGAGGGGGGGTCCTGTTGTGGTTACACCGCCCCGAGCTGCCTCCCCGGCACGTTCAAGCCACTCCCCCAGCTCGGACGTGCCGGAAACATCCCGAGCGCTGCACTGCACCAGGTGTTTGCCATCATCCATCAGGCACACCTGTGGCAATCAGGCAGCCTTCTACAAGAAGCCTCCCAGAACGTCTCTCTGTGCTTCGACGTACTGAACCCTGCGGTAAAGTTCTGACAAGCCCTCCAGCGTTCCTTGCATTCTGTTTATTCCCCAGTGTCTTATCTTCGTGTCTCTGTTTCCTCCCAAGACTCTCCCACCGCGATTTCCGCATCTCCCTCGTCCCCAGCGACCTTCACGTTTTCTCCCCGGACCTCTCCTGCGATCTCCCCCCTTGTCCCTCTATCTGGACCCCTCCCTTCGGACTCGACTTCCCGGATCTCGGACCTGGACTTTCTCGGACAACCCCTCTTGGATCACGGACTGGACTTTCTTGCCAGGTGCACGCACATTTTTTCAACACCTCCTGGTCATTTACATACCGCACCACACATAGGCTAAAAACACTCACGCATAGTTATACACGCAAACCACGGGACACCACACATAGTTTATTCACACATCCCACTAACAGAACGCCTTTTTCACCATACATTTCCCTCCCACAATAAAACCCCCCTTTGTAGATTTAGAAGTCATCTGGTGCGGTATGTAAATGACCAGGAGGTGTTGAAAAAATGTGCGTGCACCTGGCAAGAAAGTCCAGTCCGTGATCCAAGAGGGGTTGTCCGAGAAAGTCCAGGTCCGAGATCCGGGAAGTCGAGTCGGAAGGGAGGGGTCCAGATAGAGGGACAAGGGGGGAGATCGCAGGAGAGGTCCGGGGAGAAAACGTGAAGGTCGCTGGGGACGAGGGAGACGCGGGGAGCCGTGGAAATCGCGGAGGGAGAGTCTTGGGAGGAAACAGAGACACGAAGATAAGACACTGGGGAATAAACAGAATGCAAGGAACGCTGGAGGGCTTGTCAGAACTTTACCGCAGGGTTCAGTACGTCGAAGCCCAGAGAGACGTTCTGGGAGGCTTCTTGTAGAAGGCTGCCACACAGAACGCCTTTTTCACCATACATTTCCCTCCCACAATAAAACCCCCTTTTGTAGATTTAGAAGTCATCTCGTGTCTGTCTGTCTTGGGTTTCGCCACACGGGTCAGGTTCTGGTGCGCGAGCACAACAGAACGTCGGAGCCATTATGGACCCAGGCAAACCCAAGGAGCGGACGGTCCCTGTGACGCCCCAGAGCCCCGTCCCCCTAGAGGCAGTAGTAAGAAGTCACAGTTGCCAACTTGCCTCTCTCCGCTCAGAGCTTACTACTGCCTTCACCCGTGTCACCGGAGAGGTCAGCGATCTTCAGTCCGGCTCCCAGGCCGCGACGAGCGCGTTAGATGCCCTCACCGCGCAGATCCCTGCACTCTCCACAGCGGTCTCCAGGATGAGTGACCACCCTGCCCTGGCCTCGGTCTCTGCCCCCAGCTCGGCCTTCTGTTTCCCCGTTCCTGGTCCCGACGTTCCCCCTCCTCCGAGTCAACCCCCACTGGACCCCTGGTGCGAGCCTAACCTCCCCTGCCCGAAGGCCTTCGGTGGGGAGTTCGAGCTGTGCAGGGGTTTCCTTGGTCAGTGTGAGCTCCTGTTCAAACACCAGCCAGCCAGGTATAGGACAGGAGAGACCAAGGCAGCCCTTGTCATGTCCCTCCTCACCGGCAAAGCCCTCAGCTGGGCCATAGCGGCGGTAGGCCATACCGAGCAGCTCGCCTCGGACTATTGTGCCTTCCGCCGCGAGTTCAATCTGGTGTTCGACCACCCAGCTGACGGGCAGGACGCTGCCGGCCGCCTCCATTCCATCCAACAGGGAGCCAGGTCGGTGGCAGATTATTCCTTGGAGGTAAGGATACTCGCGGCAGACAGTGGGTGGGATGACACTGCGCTCAAGTGCGCGTACAGGAGGGGGCTGAGCGACCCCATCAAAGATCTCATCGTTCGGGACCGCCCTGCCTTCTTCAACGAGCTCGTCACCCTCGCCCTCCAGATGGACGAACGGCTGCAGGAGCGGCGCCAGGAACGCGCCCCTCGCGCTGGCCCCTCCCATAGACCAACCCCCGTCCGTTCTACCGGTGCCTTCCCTGGGTCAGCGTCCCGTGGGCTCTCTCCACCCTCACACTCCCCCTCGCAACCCTGGGTGGCTTCTGGATCCAGGCCGGAGGAGGAGCCCATGCAGTTGGGTCGGTCACGGCTCCCGCTGGAGGTTAGGGAGCAGAGGATGCGTGGCCACCTCTGCCTCTACTGCGGGAGGTCGGGCCACTACATCAAGGCCTGCCCGACTCGCCCAAAAAGGCCCGGCTCACTAGTGAGGGGTGTGCTAGTGAGCCTGACGACCCTTCCTCAGCCCCAGCCCAAGAAGGAGCACAACCACCTTTTTCCGGTCACTCTCACCTGGGGTAACGACTCACTGTCTGTTGGTGCACTCCTGGATTCGGGGGCGGACGAGTTTTTGATGGACATCTCGCTGGCCCGGCAGGCCGGCATTCCAGTCGTCCCCCTAGACACACCCCTCACAGCCCAAGCCCTAGATGGTCGTTCACTTGGTAAGATCACACATAGCACTGCTTCCCTCACCCTCACCCTTTCGGGTAATCACGTGGAAGCTATCCGTTTCTTGGTTTTGCACGCCCCCACAGCGCCCCTGGTGTTAGGAAGACCGTGGTTGGAACGGCACGATCCCTACATCTCTTGGTCTACTGGGCGGATTTTGGGTTGGAGCGTTGCGTGTCATGCCAACTGCCTTCGCTCCGCCCACTCCCCGTCCAGCGGCCTCAGACCCGTGCCTCCTCCCACGGATCTCACTGGTGTTCCTCCCATTTATCACGATTTAGCCCCTGTATTTATTTAGTAAAGACAGTGCACTTTCCCTCCCCCCTCACCGTCCCTATGATTGTGCCATAGATCTCTTTCCCGGGGCCGCCCTTCCCACCGGTCGGTTGCATAACCTCTCCGTCCCGGAGAAGGAGGCTATGCGCAATTATATCACAGAGTCCCTGGCCTCAGGAATCATAAGGCCCTCGTCTTCCCCGGTGGCAGCGGACTTCTTTTTTGTGGCAAAGAAGGAGGGCAGCCTGAGGCCTTACATAGATTATCGAATGCTACATAACATCACGGTGAAAAATACATATCCACTCCCCCTTATGAGTTCCACGTTCGAGCCACTCACTCACGCCACGGTGTTCACGAAGCTGGACCTGCGCAGCGCGTACCACCTGGTGCGCATCCGGGAAGGGGATGAATGGAAGACGGCCTTCAACACCCACCTAAGGCATTTCGAATACCTCGTTATGCCCTTCGGCCTCACCAACGCCCCGGCCGTCTTCCAGGCGTTGGTCAACGACGTGCTCCGGGACATGCTGAACACGTTCGCGGTGGTGTACCTGGATGACATCCTCGTGTTCTCCAGGACTGAGAAGGAACACCACCAGCATGTCCGCCTGGTCCTCCAACGGCTGCTGGAGAACAGGCTCTTCGTGAAAGCCGAGAAGTGCGTGTTCCACTCCGCCTCCGTGGAGTTCCTTGGCCACATCGTGGAGAAGGGGCTCGTCCGCACTGACCCCAGGAAGACCCGAGCGGTGGAGGAGTGGGCACGGCCCACTAACAGGACGCAACTCCAGCGCTTCCTGGGGTTTGCAAACTTCTACCGGCGCTTCATCAGGGGGTTCAGCCGTGTGGCCGCCCCCCTCACTGCACTCACCTCCAACCTCCGCCCCTTCTCCTGGACCACGGAGGCAGAAGCCGCCTTTTGGCCCTGAAGAGGCTGTTCACAACGGCTCCGGTGCTCGCCCACCCGGACCCGTGCAGGCAGTTCATCGTGGAGGTGGACGCATCGGACACGGGCATCGGAGCCGTCCTCTCCCAGCGGTCGGAGGAGGACCAGAAGATCCACCCGTGCGCCTTCTTCTCCCGGCGTTTCAGTCCTGCGGAGAAGAATTACGACATCGGCAACAGGGAGTTGCTGGCCGTCCACGCCGCCCTAGAGGAGTGGAGACACTGGCTGGAGGGAGCAGGGCAGCCGTTCATCGTATGGTCCGATCACAAGAACCTGACCTACGTGCGGACGGCTAAGAGGCTCAACCCCAGGCAGGCGCGCTGGGCTCTCTTCTTCAGCCGGTTCGACTTCACCCTCACCTACCGCCCGGGCACCAATAACGTCAGGGCAGACGCCCTCTCCCGTCTGTTTCCCGAGGGGTCCCATGACGCCCCAGACACCATCCTTCCCCCGGACCGGGTGGTGGGTGTCGTCACCTGGGCCATCGAATCGGTGGTGAGAAGGGCCCGGCGCGCCCAGCCCGACCCAGGCAATGGACCCCGGAACCGGCTATTTGTGCCTCCCTGTGTCCGGCCCCAGGTGCTGGAGTGGGGCCACTCCAGCCATCTTGCCTGCCACCCCGGTCTCTACTGAACGGCGGCCTTCATCCGCAGGGGTTTCTGGTGGCCCACCATGGAGGCAGACACCAGAGAGTTCGTGGCAGCCTGCACCACCTGCGCCCGCAGCAAGGCTCTCCATCGCCCTCCAGCAGGTCTCCTGCGCCCCCTTCCTGTCCCCGGCCGACCTTGGTCTCACATTGCAATGGACTTTGTAACTGGCCTCCCCGTGTCGCAAGGCAATGACACCATTCTGACCATTGTCGACCGGTTTTCCAAGGCCGTCCACTTTGTTGCCCTCACCAAACTCCCCTCTGCAGCCGAGACGGCGGACCTTCTCGTCTCCCACTTCGTCCGACCCCATGGGATTCCCCTGGACATTGTCTCTGACCGTGGTCCCCAGTTCACTTCGAAGGTATGGCAGGCCTTCTGTAAGGGGATTGGGGCCACGGTCAGCCTCTCCTCCGGGTATCACCCCCAGACCAATGGGCAGGCAGAGCGGGCCAATCAAGCCCTGGAGGCGGCTTTGCGTTGTGTTACCACCATCAACCCCGCCTCCTGGAGCAAGTACCTGCCCTGGGTGGAGTACTCGCTCAACTCCATGGAGAGTTCGGCTACCGGTTTGTCCCCCTTCGAGTGTTCTCTTGGCTATCAACCTCCTCTGTTCCCCCATCAGGAGTTGGAGGTGGCGGTCCCGTCCACGAGGGCCCATCTCCGCCGATGTCGGCGCGTTTTGAAGACCGCCCGGGCCGCTCTGTTGCGAGCTACAGAGCGGGCCCGGCGCAGCGCCAACCGGCGGAGAGTGCCGGCTCCAGCTTATCGACCTGGCCAGAAGGTATGGCTCCTGGCCCGGGACCTGCCCTTCCCTACCCTCAACCGGAAGCTGGCTCCCCGCTACGTCGGTCCCTACACCATCGACCGCATCGTCAACCCTTCGGCGGTGCGTCTCCATCTCCCTACCTCACTCAAGATCCATCCCGTCTCCATGTCTCGCGCCTCAAACCGGTAGCCACCAGCCCCCTGTCTCCCCCTGTCCAAGCTCCTCCACCCCCCAGGGTCCTCGACGGTGGTGACATGGTCTGGGATGTCGACCAGCTGCTCGCCGTACGCAGCTGGGGGCGTGGGTACCAATACCTGGTGGACTGGGTTGGCTATGGGCCCGAGGACCGCAGCCTGGTTCCCCGGTCCTACCTGGCCGACCCCGCACTCCTGGAGGAGTTCTATCGGGCCCACCCCAACGCCATCGGACGGTCGCCCGGTGTCTCCCGTAGGAGGGGGGGTCCTGTTGTGGTGACACCGCCCCGAGCTGCCTCCCCGGCACGTTCAAGCCACTCCCCCAGCTCGGACGTGCCGGAAACATCCCAGCGCTCGGCTCGCGCTCTGAGGAGACGAGCGCTGCACTGCACCAGGTGTTTGCCATCATCCATCAGGCACACCTGTGGCAATCAGGCAGCCTTCTACAAGAAGCCTCCCAGAACGTCTCTCTGTGCTTCGACGTACTGAACCCTGCGGTAAAGTTCTGACAAGCCCTCCAGCGTTCCTTGCATTCTGTTTATTCCCCAGTGTCTTATCTTCGTGTCTCTGTTTCCTCCCAAGACTCTCCCTCCGCGATTTCCACGGCTCCCCGCGTCTCCCTCGTCCCCAGCGACCTTCACGTTTTCTCCCCGGACCTCTCCTGCGATCTCCCCCCTTGTCCCTCTATCTGGACCCCTCCCTTCCGACTCGACTTCCCGGATCTCGGACCTGGACTTTCTCGGACAACCCCTCTTGGATCACGGACTGGACTTTCTTGCCAGGTGCACGCACATTTTTTCAACACCTCCTGGTCATTTACATACCGCACCACACATAGGCTAAAAACACTCACGCATAGTTATACACGCAAACCACGGGACACCACACATAGTTTATTCACACATCCCACTAACAGAACGCCTTTTTCACCATACATTTCCCTCCCACAATAAAACGACCGGGCGGCATCTCGGTGGCCTTCTAAGGCTCGTAAAAATCAAATTAACAATCGAAAAAATAGCCAACATTAGTCCAACTCACCGAACAGCGGGCGACGTAGTTCTGCCGGACTCCGTCGAAAAGAGAAAATGGAGCTCCGCCTCTAAATATAAACTGGGAAATATGACACCACCTCCGGTAGATGGCACGCTCTCCGGAAAAGGCGGCCCCCCACGCCGTTGTCACGGGAAACGTGACGCGACATCCGGCAAACGCGCGCCCTCCCCACAGACGGAAAAAAACAGAAAGGGGGAGGAAAAAAAGAAAAAAAAAGAAAAAAAGGGACAGTGTGTTTTTTCCAGAGACGGGTTAGGGTTAGAGTTATAGGACCGTGTGTCCGAGGAAAGTGACGTGTTGTTGACAAAATTGGAGTTTGGAGAGACTAGCTTGGTGACCTTCTTGGGCCAGATGGCGTAAGAGAGAGACCGAGTCACGGCTGCACTGCGTTGTGGTGGGGGCACAAAGCAGGAGGTCGTCGACGTACTGCCATAGGGTTGAGCCGCGCGTCAGCGTAAATGTGCTAAGGCTGTCTCGAAGCGCCCCGTTGTAGATCGTGGGGCTTTCACAATAGCCCTGACACAGCCTTGTCCATGTGACCGTCAAATAGGAACGCAAACCAGAACAGGGACGCTGAAGAAAGCGTTGGCAAGGTCCACAACGGTAAACCGCCGTGCAGAAGGGGGAACCTGAGACATAAGGGTGTAGGGATTGGGGACGCAGGGCGTGCGAGCCCTGACAGCTGCATTTACTGCCTGAAGGTCTTGAACGAACCTCCATTCAGTGGGCTGTCCAGGTGGGCGTATCTTCTTCACGGGGAAGATGGGAATGGAAACCGGGTAGGTGGGGCAAGGGACAATTATGCCCTTGACACGCAAGGCATTGAATACAGGGCAGATGCCATTAACCGCTTCCGGTTTCAAAGGGTACTGAGGTTGGTGGGGACGGAAGTCGGATTTCGGGGTAATGATGACGGGCTCACAATTATGTATGAGACCTACATCCTATTTCCCGTCAGCCCAAATATGGGAGGGGATGTTGTGAAGCTGCGGAGCAAGTGCAGTGTGTGTGTGTGTGTGTGTGTGTGTGTGTGTGTGTGTGTGTGTGTGTGTATGGGCCTCAGTCACTGACGGTGAGGGGGCGGAAAGAGCCAACATTCGTGGCGCCACCGTTGCGGTGACGCCACGAATGTGAGGGGGACCAGTCGTGTGAAGAGTCGGCGGGAAGCCAATCTGACGCCAGAGAAGCTTGTCGCGCGAGTGGACCCGTATCTGTCCACTGGGAACCCCGTCGTTTTACCAAGGAGACGTGCGGGACCGAGTCATCAACCGAAAACAACGCAGTTTGGTCGGTGTCTAATGTACACGTGACATGAGCGGTGCAGTGTAGGTTGTCCGCTGTCATGTAGGTCGATGCGTCCCCTGTTGTGGTGTGTGAGCAAGGGAGCAGAGCCACTGTGTGTATTGGGAGGCGGTAGGAGCCCACATGTAGACCCGTAGAGGGAGGGCGGGGTTATGTGTATGCAAAAAAATATTCGCTGCTGGTAACGAAGTGATGTACAGCCCTGATGAGGTGGAAACAACAGAGATGCCCAGTTGGATCATGCCATCTCTATCCAGCAAATTAAATGGGCAGTTATCAGAAATTAAAACAGGCAATTTTGTTGATGAGCTGTCATCCAGGCAAACAAGCGCACAGGAACGGATAATGGCTCCGTGACACACGTACCACTCGCAACAGTGGAGAGGACCGTTTGGCCGCTCCGTGTTAACCGTGGCTGGCCGATAGGCGGTTCTCACCACCGTTCGTGTGGCTCCAGTGTCTAACAAGAAAGGCAGCCCAGCATTTGCAAGATGCAAGGTTATCATTGGCAGTTTTCGGAAAGCTAGCTCATGAGATACATACTGTCCAACTGGGGAAGCTAACAGCAAAGCAGAGTCTTCATTGCAAATCAGTGTATTTGGTTGTGTCTGTGCATTCATACGACCTGATGTGGCAGCAAATGTGTCCAGGACCCCCCCCTCCTCCTCCCATGTCGCCTGTCAGTCCGAACCCCGGTATGAGCCTCCCCGTGGGGCCCACTGGTTGTGAGGTCCGTTGCTGCTTGGGGGCCGCTGGGCTGGGCGTGTTGTCACGGGTTCTGACATCGTGAACGGTCCCCGGGTCTGTCCTGTTGCACAGGTTAGTAGGGTGAAGGAAGCCGCTGCAGCGCCATGGAGGAGAGAGAGAGAGGTGCGATGTTTGTCCTGAGCCTGCCTTGCCTTCTGTTCTTCTTCCTTTTTCTGCATTTGATCGTGGGCATGATCAGCATGTCTCAGCAAGTCTTCCAGTCGTCTCTTTCCGTATCCTACGCAGTGTGTTTCTATGGCTTTCCTAACTCCGTCCTGCAGGCCGGCCAGGAAATGTTTGCAGATGTGAGTTTCCCATTGGCCCCTCGCCGTGGACGGGGGAGAGAGAATTGGTGGCGGTTGGGGTGTTGGTGGTGGTGGTGGTGTCAGACGGGGTGTCGGTGGTGGTCCCAGGATCGGTCTCATGGCGCCGCGTTGTTGGACAGGTTGTTGGACGCACCCGGAGTCGTCAGAGGGGTGTCCCAGAGACATCGCTATGAGCTGCGGATATAAGGAAGACAAAAGGAGAGAGAGAGGCTGGCTGCCATGTGAGTATGGCGGAGGGGTGGATGTCAGAGATGGATTAGGAGAGGTGTGTGAGAACGGGTCTTTGGTTGATACGTGAGCTGTCGTATCTCTGTCTTTGTCCGAGTCGTCGCTGCGCGTCATAGTCCTCTGTAGCCTTTTTCTTTCCCTACTTTCACACTCTTTCTCCCACATTCCCAAAATTCTTTCTTGCTCTGCCATATACTCTAACCATGTTGTAGGAATATTTTTCCTTTCTAAGACCTTCGCTTTTCCCTTTTCCATGGACTGTCGGACTTTCATTAGTTTATTCTTGCTCAAAGTTCCTTCAACAGGAAACCCATGATCCTGCATCCAGTCTAAAATATATTTTACCGAGTCTTCACCATATTTCCTTATCACTCATTATCTGATAGATCGGACCCTCCATATCTATCGGGGGCGGTTTACTGCCCTTGTTTCCCTTTTATTTTCTTTTTTTCCCCTCAAAATTCACTTGATCCTACCAAATGACCACTTCTATTAGTGCGAGACCGAGGGTGAACAGCCGCTTAATTGTCAGTGCACGACCTCATCTGGTTTCAATAGTACGCGTTTTAAATGATCATTTTATCCTTTAAAGAATTCTGCTTACCCGTGCGATGAATCTCCCAGGGTTTTGCTGAGGGATCTCAGCGACACCGACCAAACGGACCACCCGCCTCTCCCTTTCTTCTTCTCAAACCTGGTGAGGTTATTGGGAGATCGGTGACTATGTTCTTGTCCCGAGATGATCAGTCAGCCGGTTGTCCGTCTGGCGGGGCGACGTGAGATCCCGCTTCTGACACCAAATTGTTGTGGATTTTCCTTTATCCTTTTAATGGGCTCTTGCCCCAGCAACCTCTGGGGAGAATAATCATCGGAAAAATATTGAAGTAAACAGAGAATCTTTAATGCATCTGCAGATGGAGAGACATAAGGCCACACAGAGGTTCGTCTGTGAGGATATGCTCTGCCTCTGAGCTGGAGATAGTGGTTTTTTATACAACAGTCCGTCGCGTCATACACTATGTTTCCTGCGTCAACTAAGGTGTAATCTTACAAAGGAATTTAGGAAACATCTACGTTAATCACGTTCTGTGCCTCGTGAGTGTCTGTACGCCTGTTGCACTTGTCTTTTGCTGTACCTGGCCGTTCCTGGGATGCGGCAATGGGGAGGCAAGCATAGTAACAGTTGCTATGTGGCCCCATGGAAGGTACGCATGAGAACAATGGTTATGTGTGTCTGCAGTGAGTGAGAAGTTTCATACACACAGACAAGTGGAAAACTACAGAGTACATACGGAGTGCATATGGAGAACATTTTGTACTCCACATACATCACCAACATCCTGCTCAACTCTCCCCTTCTCAGCCTCCTCCTGCTCAGCTGCACCACTCTCCTCTCAGAGCCTCACCGCAGCCACATCGTCATGACACGACTGGTACGAATGCCATTGCGAGGTACTTGGTGCGCCGAGAGCTTGTGAATTCCGGTCTCATCCAGTTCAACGAGCGCCCAGAAAATTATTGGGCATGGAAGTCCTCTTTCTTCAACGCCATCGAAGGACTGAACTTAACCGCCAGCAAGGAGCTCGACCTCTTGTCAAAGTCGTTAGGAAAAGAGTTCTCAGAGCACGTTACAAGGATTCGCTATGTGCACGTCGCCGACCCTGTAGTGGGCCTACAACATGTCTGGGAACGCCTAGAAGAGTGCTCCCCTGAAGTGATCGAGAGAGCGCTCTTCGAGAGGATAGAGAACTTTCCAAAAATCTCTCAGAAAGACCCCGTAAAGTTGAGGGAACTGGGAGACCTGCTGATGGAGTTAGACTCTGCTAAGTGTGAGGGCTACCTGCCGGGGCTCTCGTACCTGGACACCGCCAGGGGTGTCAACCCGATCGTTGAGAAGCTGCCACACAGTCTACAAGAGAGGTGGATAACAAAGGGTTCCCAGTACAAAGAGCAGCACCATGCCCTCCCCCCCATTCACCTTCTTCGCAGACTTCCTCTGCAGCGAGGCACACAGAAGAAACGACCCCAGCTTTACTCTCCCTTCAGCTCCCTCGAAAACGTCCAACAAGTCCTCCACAGGGTTCTCAAAACATGAGCGATCAGAAAAGGAATCAAGACACGCCAAAACGAATGTCTCCACCCACAAGACAGAGGTCTCAACAAACCGCTCAGCTTCTCAGTCTCGCAGTTCTAGCAGCATGCCTGGCGACAAAGGGAAACAATGTCCCATCCATCAGAAGCGCCATCCTCTAAAGAAATGTCGGGGTTTTCGAAGCAAGTCTCTTGAGGAGCGCAAAGCCTTTCTGAAAGAGAATGGTGCCTGCTACAGGTGTTGCTCCTCCACAACTCACTTGGCGAAGAACTGTAAGGCAACTTTGAAGTGCAGCGAATGTGAGAGCGATGACCACATAGCGGCGCTCCACCCTGGACCTCCTCCACGGGACAAAAAAGACAAGGACCCCACCTCAGAGCATGGCGGGGAGAGTGAAGAGGAGGCGCCTCCACCAGCAGTCACCTCTAAATGCACAGCACACCCAGACAGAGCTAGTAACGTCTACATCGTCCTGGACGACCAGAGCAACAGATCTCTGGCGAGGTCTGATTTCTTCCACCTCATCCAAATCAGAGGTTCAGACTCACCGTACACCCTGCGTACATGTGCAGGAGTCACCGATACATCTGGAGGAAGAGCCACAGGGTTCTTGGCGGAGTCGTTGGATGGAAAAAACAAGTGTGCTGCTTCCAACACTCATTGAGTGCAACCATATGCCTGACGATCGGTCAGAAATCCCGACCCCAGAAGCTGCACAGCACCACAGCCACCTGAAGTCCATCGCTCGCAGAATCCCTCGCCTGGACCCTGAAGCCCAGATCCTGATACTTCTGGGACACCACATCCTTCAGGTCCACAAAGTCAGGGAGCAACGCAATGGTCCTCCCAGCGCCCCCTATGCCCAACGTCTAGACCTGGGTTGGGTGGTTATAGGGGACGTGTGCCTGGGTTCAGCCCACAAGCCAGCAGCTGTGACTTCCTATCGCACCAGCGTGCTAGAAAACGGAAGGCCATCTCTCCTCACTCTGTGCCCCAACCGTCTCCAGGTCAAGGAAAGGTTCCTCCTTACAGCATCAAACATGACACCCCAGTCCCTGATGACGACAAAGTGGGGCTTTCCATCGAAGATCGTCTGTTCCTGGAGTTCATGGACAGAGAGATGGTGATGGACGACACCAACAGCTGGGTGGCGCCTCTCCCATTCCGATCCCCTCGTCGACGGCTCCCGAACAATCGAGACCAAGCTCTCAGCAGACTTACCTCTCCCCGCCGCACCCTGGAAAGAAAGCCTAAGATGAAAGCCGACTTCGTCACACCTTCATGCAAAACATCTTTGATCACGACCAGGCTGAGTTGGCCCCACCACTACCGGAGGGAAGTGAGTGCTGGTACTTACTTATCTTCGGCGTCTACCACCCTCAAAAGCCAGACAAGATCAGGGTTGTCTTCGATTCCAGCGCTCAACATCACGGCATCTCCCTGAACGATGTGCGTGCTACTTACCGGCCCGGATCTGAACAACAGCTTGCTGGGAGTCTTGCTGCGCTCCCGAAGAGAAACAGTGGCTGTCATAGCGGACATCGAGCAGATGTTTCACAGCTTCGTCGTTCGAGAAGACAACAGAGATTTCTTGTGTTTCCTGTGGTTCAACAACAACGACCCCAACCGAGAGATTGCCGAGTATCGCATGAAAGTCCACGTATTCGGCAACTCACCATCCCCAGCTGTCGCCATCTATGGACTTCACCGAGCAGCAGAACACAGCTCCAGGGAACACGGAATGGATGCCAAGCACTTAGTGGAACGCGACTTCTACGTCGACGACCGCCTCGCTCTGGCTGGGTTGCGTCCCGAGGGGCAGCCGTGAGTAGAGGGAGGAGTCATTGGCAGCTTGACTGGAGGTGGCCACTTGCTGTGTATTTAGCATAGCAGCACACTCAGCTGCTCCCTCAACCTGTAGTGCGATGGTAATTGCTCTGGACAGCAGCAGATCGTCTTTTTCCAGCAGGAGAGTCTCACGCACCTTTGCGTTGTTGGTGTGTTCGATTAGCTGGTCGCGAACCATCTCGTCCTGAAGCGCGCCAAACTTGCATGAGCTAGCTAGCCCTCGCAAATTAGCTACGTACTGCCGCACAGACTCACCAGGCAGTTGGTGTCGCTGACGGAATATAAATCGCCGAAGGAGGGCACTCTGTGGAGCAGCGAAATGGGTGCTCATAAGTCCCACAGCTTTGTCAAAGTTTGTGACGTTCCCCAGAGTCCCGAGCACACGATGACCCTCTGCTCCTAAGCAGTGTAGCAACAGAGCCGTCTTCCTAGCCTGGCTCACGTCGTCGAGCCCTGAGGCGATGATGTAATTTTCAAAACTATGTAGCCAGCGAGTCCATGGTACCGGAGGCTCGCCAGGTAACGCCAGGAAGGGGGCAGGTGGTGGGAGAGAGATATCAGCCATCCTCGTCGCCAATATTGTATTGAGAAATCACGTCAGGACACAGCGCTGTCGCTCGACACAACCTCTACGTTGCATTCTTTATTTAGACTGACACAGCATCACAGGCAGACCCGATCAAACAACCCAGAGCCCGCAGGCATCACCAAGCGATCCCAGCACAATAGAACAGCACCAAATCAAATGCAGCACTGTCGATGTGTGCAGACATAACAAGGGGCTTACCAGCGTTTCCCATTGGAAGTAACAACCCCTTTCAGCCCGCGATTTAGCAAACACCGTTCACATGTGTCGCACCGGGCATTCATGCAGCATAAGCCTCGGTTTGTAGCTAAGAGCCGTTCACAATGTGCTGCACGAGGCCTACCTACACATGTTGCTAGTGCTAGCTAACGGTAGCTAGTACAAGAAGTGAATCTCTTGTGCTGCTTAGCTACGGGTGCTTAATAGTGACGAGCATAATCGTTCAATAAACATTAGGCTCACATGCATCGAAACTGACGATATTAAATGATTCCAAGTAGAAAATTCAACAAGCCAACTAGCTAGATAGCATTTGCCTTGGCGTGGGACTGACAAGCTAGCATAAGCTAACGTGAGCTAGTGAAAATTCGCACACATTAAAATGACATCTGGATGTAACGTTACATGTATATAGACATCTCCGATATCGTTATGCAAGCAGGTGAGCGGCTAACGTTAAACCGGAAATAAGCAAGCGAGACTGTGTGGCTAGCTAGAATTAGCAGGCCCCGTTTATAGCAGCTAGCGGCAGGTCTGTCTTCTAACGTCAGGCGTAGCCAATCGCTCGGTTGGTTGTCGGTGTGATAACGTGGCAATATTCGCTAACTTTAAAAAAAAAAATATTCGCTAACTAACGTTAGCTAGCTTATGCTAGCTAGTCGTTTCCTAGCCAGGCTAGCTAGCTATGAACGTATAAACTGCCGTGCGATAACGTTATAATTAGCTTTAATCAGTCACTTAAAAATCACACCCGAGTGTGCCAAAATGTTACAAAAACATGTCGATATTCAATGTTTACTGGGGTTTTTCGCGCTTCGGCTCACTTCTTACCGAGAAATTGGCACTTGGCACAAGTTGGCAGTGAACTTGACTTCTCCTCAGGGCTCCAAGCAGTGAAAAGAAAAATGGCATAAAATCAAGAGATTTTGAGAACCAAAGTTTGGCTACATCAGTAGTCACGTGACATACTGAATGGAAAAATAGTCTTTGGTTTTAAGTCAGTCAAATACATTGAACCAATGAGGCCCTGATTTCCATTGAATTAAAGTGATTTTAATACATATATAGACCCAAAATATCATAAATACCATTATATCGGGTCCAATCAAATAAAAAACACGCTTTAATTGAATGGCAGCATATGATCACTTTTTACTGTGTGGATGCAAACAGTGAAACTTATGTAACCCCTTTTTCACTGGCGGGTGAAGTAATACTTGGAGTAGTATTGGTCGAGGATCAATGACCACACCGGGTTATAGAACTCAGGTTTAATCGTGGCTCAGTAGGCAGACGTAATAACCATACGTGGTAGTGGTGTAACCATAATAACAGTCCGGGTAGTACATAACACCTAGTGTAGTTCCAGTGGATATACATGGCGTTATATCACTACAACCAGCTGCACTGATGTTTGCTCGGGAGCTACAGACGCCTGTGGATCTGGTCTTTGGCAAGCCGCCAAACCCACCAGTACGAGTGCCGCCGGGCCAGGACTATGTAGACGCACTACAGGACCAGATGGAGGCTCCTCATCAGCTGGCTCCAGAGAATATGGCTTCTGCAGGGGAAAGGCAGAAGAGAGCCTATGATGTACGTTGCCACCGCAAAGAGTACCAGCAGGGGGACAACGTATGGGTGTATAACCCACGGCGAACGAAGGGACGGTCCCCAAAGCTGAACAGCAACTGGGAGGGGCCCTGCCTCATTCTGAAGAGGATCTCAGAGGTCATCTATAGAGTGAAGCTCCACAGCCGCCCTCGGATAGTCATCCTTCACCAAGATCGCCTCGCACCTTACTTAGTACAGACCAGGCTACCGGGGTCCAGGGAGGGGGTAAGGACACTGCTGGATCAAAGCCAACCTCCCTGGATGTCAGCAAGGAGCTACCATTAGAGCACCTTGTTTTGGGCCAGGGAGGGGGCGGGGACACTGGGTTTACAGAGCTGCCCTCCCTGGCCAGGAATGGAAACAGCGGTGACGTCGACGGTGGGGGCTCAGACCCAGCGGATGCAGAGCCGCCCCCGTCATCCATCAGCAGCCCGCGGCAAGGAGCAGCCCGGGATGGGAGAGCTACTCGGCGGAAGAAACCCTCATGGTGGATGGACCCATCCACATGGGATTTGGGTTAGGCCAACGGGACGTTGGTCTTTCAAGGAAGGAGGCAGTGTGGCGAATTCAACTAGAGTGTTCCTGCTCCAAGTTCATTTGCATGTTACCCACGATGCAACTGAAATGTCGATGTTTTGGTTATGTTGTGGGCTATTGAACACGTTAAAAACGGGCATATCTGTTACAGATAGCGGGGATGCGGTGCAAGGTGATGGGGACGTTACGAGAGAAGTTGATTAGACAACATGCTATTTCCCACCATGAGGGTAAAGAGTAGGCAAATAGATAAGGTCGCTTCTGTGGCCAAGAAAAGGATCAAGCTGAGACCAAAACGAATTTGTGACTGTTATGACTAGCTTGGCTTGCGGTCATTAAAAGCTTGCTTGTTAACTCTGAAAGGTTTGCTGAGAAGTCCATTATTTGACCACGTCAAAATATCATCATGTTAATTTTATGTCAACCCATTTGGCCCCGTTACACTGGGAGGAGCCATTACATATGAAGCCCCTGCCCCCCCTCCCCAAAAAAAACAAACAAAAACAAAACAAAAATAAAAAATGATGTCAGTCATTTATTTGCGACTGTTGTGCGGACTGTGTGTGTTGAGCAGCGACCCCCGGTACACCCTTGTTACAGTCGTTTTTGCTGACCCGGAAGTTGTACTGTCAAGCAAGCGCCACAAACAACGCGCGCGGACAGCCTGGACACGGCAGCACTGGCACATCCTACAAGATTAATAAAGTGTGAGTATTAATCATATACGTTTTGATGCAAGCTGTGCCTTGCCCCTTTAAGGAGAGGGCTTAGTGGGTATTGTGTGTGTGTGGGGGGGGGGTGATGTAGACGCAGCCGTGTGTGTGCGTGTGTGTCTGTGTATTTTCTGTTTGTAGCCGCAGCCGCGGAGACGCTAGTTTGCCGACAGATAGGAAGGTAGCCACCGTTACCAGTGATGATTTGTATGCATCACAGGGAGAGAGGGAGGGAGGGAGGGAGGGAGGCTGCCGTGTGTTAAATGGGACTGCAGTGCAGTGCAGTGGCCGGCCCGTTCTCCACTGCAGAGTTGGTCCGGACTCTTTATGAAGTTGTTACCAGCTACGAGCCAGGCTAAGCTAAATAGACTAGCGAGACACCCACCAGAGGCTTCCAACTACGGTTCGGAGCCGCGACGCTGGAGAGGTAACAGTACTAGACGTGCTGCTGCACTAGACGTTTTGTTGTTTTGTTGTGTTAAGTTACAAGTAAAGCTGAGCGTCGCTGTGTAAGTTAGCTTTTACCTAATCAACGTTAGCCAACTTGCTAAGTAGGCTGTTGCTCTGCGTGCGCGTTTTCATTTTTGGGGTAGCATGCGGCGATAGCTTTTGTTAAAAAGCATGCTAATTTGCCCTGGGAATCAGTGGAGGCTGATGGAAGTGACCCATTTGTATCTTAACTGTCATCTTCTTCTCTCTATAGACACTGTGGGACTTGAGCAGGACCCAAACAGACCTCACCTACGATGCAGTCCCAGGTAGACCAGTATAGTATGGTCTATAATAGCAGATCATGATCCAGCTCAAGGTTATTGTAGTTCACTAAAACTGAACTAAAACCAGGTGTGAAAAGAGAAGAAAAAAAAAACATTTCAGTTCACTGAAATAAAAATAAAACTTGACTTTAGAGGAGCAAGAAGAGGAAGCGAGTGAAGGCAGAGCCGAAGATCAAATGGTGGAAGTTGAAGAAGGAAAACTGTTGTGTGGAGTTCAGGCAGGGGTTAAGACAGGCACTGGGTGGATAGTGGAGAGTTGCCGGACGGCTGGGCAACCACTGCAGAAATAGTGAGGGAGACAGCTAGGAAGGTACTTGGTGTGTCGGCAGGACAGAGGAAGGAAGACAAGGAGACTTGGTGGTGGAGTGAGGAAGTACAGCAAAGTATACAGAAGAAGAGGTTGGCAAAGAAGAAATGGGATAGTCAGAGAGATGAAGAAAGTAGACAGGAGTACAAGGAGACACAGCTTAAAGCTAAGAGAGGTGGCAAAGGCAAAAGGCGTATGGTGAGTTGTATGACAGGTTAGACACTAAGGAAGGAGAAAAGGACTTGTACCGATTGGCTAGACAGAGGGACCGAGCTGCAAAGGATGTGCAGCAGCTTAGGGTGATGAAGGATAGAGATGGAAATGTGCTGACGAGCGAAGAGAGTGTGCTGAGAAGGTGGAAGGAGTACATTGGGGGGCTGATGAATGAAGAAAATGAGAGAGAGAGAGCAGGTTGGATGATGTGGGGATAGTGAATCAGGAAGTGCAGTGGATTAGCAAGGAGGACGTGAGGGCAGCTATGAAGAGGATGAAGAGTGGCAAGGCAGCTGGTCCTGATGACATACCTGTGGAGGCATGGAGATGTTTAGGAGAGATGGCAGTGGGGTTTTTAACTAGATTGTTTAACTCAATCTTGGAAAGGGAGAGGATGCCTGAGGAGTGGAGAAGAAGCATACCGGTACCGATTTTCAAGAACCAGGGCGATGTGCAGAACTGTAGCAACTACAGAGGTATAAAGTTGATCAGCCACAGCATGAAGATTTGGGAAAGAGTAATCGAAGCTAGGTTAAGAGGAGGAGAGGTGACGATTAGCGAGCGGCAGTATGGTTTCATGCCACGAAAGAGCACCACAGATGCGATGTTTGCTTTGAGAGTGTTGATGGAGAAGTATAGAGAAGGCCAGAAGGAGCTACATTGTGTCTTTGTAGATTTAGAGAACGCATAAGCCAGGGTGCCGAGAGAGGAGATGTGGTATTGTATGAGGAAGCCGGGAGTTGCCGAGAAGTATGTAGGAGTGGTGCAGGATATGCACGTGACAGTGGCGAGGTGACAGATGGGTTCAAGGTGGAGGTGGGATTACATCAAGGATCGGCTCTGAGCCCCTTCTTGTTTGCAATGGTGATGGACAGGTTGACGGATGAGATCAGGCAGGAGTCTCCATGGACGATGATGTTCGCGGATGACATTGTGATCTGTAGCGAGAGTAGGGTGCAGGTGGAGGAGAGCCTGGAGATGTGGAGGTATGCACTGGAGAGAAGAGGAATGAAAGTCAGTAGGAGCAAGACGGAATACCTGTGTGTGAAAGAGAGGGAAGACAGTGGAATGGTCAGGAGTGGAGGTGACGAAGGCATATGACTTTAAATACTTGGGGTCAACAGTCCAAAGTAACGGGGAGTGCAGGAGAGAGGTGAAGAAGAGAGTGCAGGTAGGGCAGAGAAGAGTGTCAGGAGTGATTTGCGACAGAAGGGTGCCAGCAAGAGTTAAAGGGAAGGTTTACAAGATGGTTGTGAGACCAGCTACGTTGTATGGTTTGGAGACAGTGGCACTGACGAAAAGACAGCAGGAGGCGGAGCTGGAGGTGGCAGAGTTGAAGACGCTAAGGTTTTCACTGGGAGTGACGAAGAAGCACAGGATTAGGCACGATTATATTAGAGGGACCGCTCAAGTTGGACGGTTTGGAGACAAAGCAAGAGAGGCAAGATTGAGATGGCTTGGACATGTGTGGAGGAGAGATGCTGAGTATACTGGGAGAAGGATGCCGATTATGGAGCTGCCAGGGAAGAGAAGAAGAGGAAGGCCAAAGAGGAGGTTTATGGATGTGGTGAGGGAAGACATGCAGGTGGCTGGTGTGACAGAGGAAGACGCAGAAGACAGGAAGAAATGGAAACGGATGATCCGCTGTGGCGACCCCTAACGGGAGCAGCCGAAAGTATTAGATCTATGTCATATGTACATTATTTACAATTAGTTCATAAGTCATTCATAATTCATGTGTGATTTCGTCATTCCTAGGTTATGTGCAGCTATTTACATGCAGTTATGTAGCCTACAATTATTATTTACATGCAGTCATGTGCAGTTATTTACATATGTTATGTAGTTATGTCATAGACATGTGATAACATTTTATAATTTATGCAATGTTTATTGAAACATTCTTTCTCTGTATTGCCCCCCTATACAGTTTTACAAAAAGGTTTGAATTCTCAAAGTTCTTCAGTAAAGTTCCTCAACTTGGACTGGGACTCTGTATTTCTTTGGGATTCTTCATGTTGGCTATCTGTCCGCCTGTCTATACATGGACACAAATACGTAGGACAGAATAGGCGGTCTTCTCGTTCCCCCCCGCCATTTAAAGAAAAAAAAATGGTGTGTCTTTTTCTATCTTATCCCTCAAGGGTTAAAACCTCAACTAGGGCTTCTTGTTACCTTTCCAGGGTTCAAGTCACAACTAGGGTTACCTGGCAGAATTCGGGTTTAAGGTTAAGATTGGGGTTAAGCCAGGGGAAAGGGTACCCCCCATCCGGCCACTCGTCAGGCGCTGGCATAATAGGTGTACGTTATGTACAGTAGATTGGATGATTGTATGACCGCCTGGCCAGCAGGTGGAGCCATGGAGGCACCAATCTCAGTAATATGAGGCGCATAGATGACGTCATCATGCAGCGCAGGCGATTCTGAACGGTGGAAATAAACGAAGCACATGGTTGCATGGAGTTGAGCTCCCGAAAAATATAAGAGTTAATTAAATGCGATAAAGTGGAAACGGTTAATTTAAATGCGATAAAGTGGAAACGTTGCAGAACCAGCATCATCACAGCTCAGTACTGCACGTGTACAGCACGTGTACAGCCAGTGTATGGTCCCACAGCTGTGGTCAGCATCACGTCATTCAGCACGCTGTTGTTCAGCAAGCTGTGTGTACAGCTAGCCGTGTATCAGTCAACCAAACGACCAGCTTATGTTAGCTCATGTACAGTTTGGAAACAGCTAATGTTATCTTGTGTACAGGAGGAAATACATTGTCAACGAACATTTGTGTCATCTCGTCATTTATGGGTGGCGTTCACAACGCCGCTAAATCTCAACAATTGCGACAGATAGTAAATATGTGTCAGTCCAAACGTTTGTAGTTCAAACGTTTACAATAGGTTAGAAATTTAAATCTGCATTCCCAAATAAATTGGAATTAACCTTGTACACTGTCCATCAAACAAGATGTTTAGATGGCGGCCACAGTCCCCCACCAACGAAAGTCGCGCGACGTTTCGGTTTTATGGAACCTTCTTCAGGCGAGGGCTTAGACTTTTCACGACCGGGCGGCATCTCGGTGGCCTTCTAAGGCTCGTAAAAATCAAATTAACAATCGAAAAAATAGCCAACATTAATCCAACTCACCGAACAGCGGGCGACGTAGCTCTGTGCCGGACTCCGACGAAAAGAGAGAATGAGGCTCCGCCTCTAAATATAAACTGGGAAATATGACACCACTTCCGGTAGATGACAAGCTCTCCGGAAAAGGCGGCCCCCCACGCCGTTGTCACGGGAAACGTGACGCGACATCCGGCAAACGCGCGCCCTTCCCATAGACGGAAAAAAACAGAAAGGGGGAGAAAAAAAGAAAAAAGGGGACAGGGTTATTTTTCCAGAGACGGGTTAGGGTTATAGGACCGTGTGTCCGAGGAAAGTGACGTGTTGTTGACAAAATTGGAGTTTGGAGAGACTAGCTTGGTGACCTTCTTGTGCCAGATGGCGTAAGAGAGAGACCGAGTCACGGCTGCACTGCGTTGTGGTGGGGGCACAAAGCAGGAGGTCGTCGACGTACTGCCAAAGGGTTGAGCCGCGCGTCAGCGTAAGTGTGCTAAGGCTGTCTCGAAGTGCCCCGTTGTAGATCGTGGGGCTTTCACAATAGCCCTGACACAGCCTTGTCCATGTGTAAGGCCGACCGTCAAATAGGAATGCAAACCAGAACAGGGACGCTGAAGAAAGCGTTGGCAAGGTCCACAACGGTAAACCGCCGTGCAGAAGGGGGAACCTGAGACATAAGGGTGTAGGGATTGGGGACGCAGGGCGTGCGGGCCCTGACAGCTGCATTTACTGCCTGAAGGTCTTGAACGAACCTCCATTCAGTGGGCGTATCTTCTTCACGGGGAAGATGGGAGTGGAAACCGGGGAGGTGGGGCAAGGGACAATTATGCCCTTGACACGCAAGGCATTGAATACAGGGCAGATGCCATTAACCGCTTCCGGTTTCAAAGGGTACTGAGGTTGGTGGGGACGGAAGTCGGATTTCGGGGTAATGATGACGGGCTCACAATTACGTATGAGACCTACATCCTATTTCCCGTCAGCCCAAAGATGGGAGGGGACGTTGTGAAGCTGCGGAGCAAGTGCAGTGTGTGTGTGTGTGTGTGTGTGTGTGTGTGTGTGTGTGTGTATGGGCCTCAGTCACTGACGGTGAGGGGGCGGACAGATCCAACATCCGTGGCGTCACCGCAACGGTGGCGCTGACGTCTACCCGGTATAATTTTAGTGAGGGGGACCAGTCGCGTGAAGAGTCGGCGGGAAGCCAATCTGACGCCAGAGAAGCTTGTCGCGCGAGTGGACCCGTATCTGTCCACTGGGAACCCCGTGGTTTTACCAAGGAGACGTGCGGGACCGAGTCATCAACCGAAAACAACGCAGTTTGGTCGGTGTCTAATGTACACGTGACATGAGCGGTGCAGTGTGGGTTGTCTGCTGTCATGTAGGTCGATGCGTCCCCTGTTGTGGTGTGTGAGCAAGGGAGCAGAGCCACTGTGTGTATTGGGAGGCGGTAGGAGCCCACATGTAGACCCGTAGAGGGAGGGCGGGGTTATGTGTATGCAAAAAAATATTCGCTGCTGGTAACGAAGTGATGTACAGCCCTGATGAGGTGGAAACAACAGAGATGCCCAGTTGGATCATGCCATCTCTATCCAACAATTTAAATGGGCAGTTATCAGAAATTAAAACAGGCAATTTTGTTGATGAGCTGTCATCCAGGCAAACAAGCGCACAGGAATGGATAATGGCTCCGTGACACACGTACCACTCGCAACAGTGGAGAGGACCGTTTGGCCGCTCCGTGTTAACCGTGGCCGGCCGATAGGCGGTTCTCACCACCGTTCGTGTGGCTCCCGTGTCTAACAAGAAAGGCAGCTCAGCATTTGCAAGACGCAAGGTTATCATTGGCAGTTTTCGGAAAGCTAGCTCATGAGATACATACTGTCCAACTGGGGAAGCTAACAGCAAAGCAGAGTCTTCATTGCAAATCAGTGTATTTGGTTGTGTCTGTGCATTCATACGACCTGATGTGGCAGCAGATGTGTCCAGGACCCCCTCCTCCTCCTCCCGTGTCGCCTGTCAGTCCGAACTCCGGTATGAGCCTCCCCGTGGGGCCCACTGGTTGTGAGGTCCGTTGCTCCATCCTTGGCCTCTTCCGCGCCTTTGGTTGATGCCCTTGACGGAGTGGACAGTCTTCAGCCCAGTGACCGGGCTGGCCACATGTGAAGCAGCAGTCGTCACCCGGTTGGGGGCCGCTGGGCTGGGCGTGTTGTCACGGGTTCTGACATCGTGAACGGTCCCCGGGTCTGTCCTGTTGTACAGGTTAGTAGGGTGAAGGAAGCCGCTGCGGCACCATGGAGGAGAGAGAGAGAGGTGCGATGTTTGTCCTGAGCCTGCCTTGCCTTCTGTTCTTCTTCCTTTTTCTGCATTTGATCGTGGGCATGATCAGCATGTCTCAGCAAGTCTTCCAGTCGTCTCTTTCCGTATCCTACGCAGTGTGTTTCTATGACTTTCCTAACTCCGTCCTGCAGGCCGACCAGGAAATGTTTGCAGAGGTGAGTGTTGTGGTTACACCGCCCCGAGCTGCCTCCCCGGCACGTTCAAGCCACTCCCCCAGCTCGGACGTGCCGGAAACATCCGAGCGCTCGGCTCGCGCTCTGAGAAGACGAGCGCTGCACTGCACCAGGTGTTTGCCATCATCCATCAGGCACACCTGTGGAAATCAGGCAGCCTTCTACAAGAAGCCTCCCAGAACGTCTCTCTGTGCTTCGACGTACTGAACCCTGAGGTAAAGTTCTGACAAGCCCTCCAGCGTTCCTTGCATTCTGTTTATTCCCCAGTGTCTTATCTTCGTGTCTCTGTTTCCTCCCAAGACTCTCCCTCCGCGATTTCCACGGCTCCCCGCGTCTCCCTCGTCCCCAGCTACCTTCACGTTTTCTCCCCGGACCTCTCCTGCGATCTCCCCCCTTGTCCCTCTATCTGGACCCCTCCTTTCGGACTCGACTTCCCGGATCTCGGACCTGGACTTTCTCGGACAACCCCTCTTGGATCACGGACTGGACTTTCTTACCAGGTGCACGCACATTTTTTCAACACCTCCTGGTCATTTACATACCGCACCACACATAGGCTAAAAACACTCACGCATAGTTATACACGCAAACCACGGGACACCACACATAGTTTATTCACACATCCCACTAACAGAACGCCTTTTTCACCATACATTTCCCTCCAACAATAAAATGACCGGGCGGCATCTCGGTGGCCTTCTAAGGCTCGTAAAAATCAAATTAACAATCGAAAAAATAGCCAACATTAGTCCAACTCACCGAACAGCGGGCGACGTAGTTCTGCCGGACTCCGTCGAAAAGAGAGAATGGAGCTCCGCCTCTAAATATAAACTGGGAAATATGACACCACCTCCGGTAGATGGCACGCTCTCCGGAAAAGGCGGCCCCCCACGCCGTTGTCACGGGAAACGTGACGCGACATCCGGCAAACGAGCGCCCTCCCCATAGACGGAAAAAAACAGAAAGGGGGAGAAAAAAAGAAAAAAAAAAGAAAAAAAGGGACAGTGTGTTTTTTCCAGAGACGGGTTAGGGTTACAGTTACAGGACCGTGTGTCCGAGGAAAGTGACGTGTTGTTGACAAAATTGGAGTTTGGAGAGAGTAGCTTGGTGACCTTCTTGGGCCAGATGGCGTAAGAGAGAGACTGAGTCACGGCTGCACTGCGTTGTGGTGGGGGCACAAAGCAGGAGGTCGTCGACGTACTGCCATAGGGTTGAGCCGCGCGTCAGCGTAAGTGTGCTAAGGCTGTCTCGAAGCGCCGCGTTGTAGATCGTGGGGCTTTCACAATAGCCCTGACACAGCCTTGTCCATGTGTAAGGCCGACCGTCAAATAGGAACGCAAACCAGAACAGGGACGCTGAAGAAAGCGTTGGCAAGGTCCACAACGGTAAACCGCCGTGCAGAAGGGGGAACCTGAGACATAAGGGTGTAGGGATTGGGGACGCAGGGCGTGCGAGCCCTGACAGCTGCATTTACTGCCTGAAGGTCTTGAACGAACCTCCATTCAGTGGGCTGTCCGGGTGGGCGTATCTTCTTCGCGGGGAAGATGGGAGTGGAAACCGGGGAGGTGGGGCAAGGGACAATTATGCCCTTGACACGCAAGGCATTGAATACAGGGCAGATGCCATTAACCGCTTCCGGTTTCAAAGGGTACTGAGGTTGGTGGGGACGGAAGTCGGATTTCGGGGTAATGATGACGGGCTCACAATTACGTATGAGACCTACATCCTATTTCCCGTCAGCCCAAAGATGGGAGGGGATGTTGTGAAGCTGCGGAGCAAGTGCAGTGTGTGTGTGTGTGTATGGGCCTCAGTCACTGACGGTGAGGGGGCGGAAAGAGCCAACATTCGTGGCGTCACCGCCACGGTGGCGCTGACGTCTACCCGGTATAATTTTAGTGAGGGGTACCAGTCGCGTGAAGAGTCGGCGGGAAGCCAATCTGACGCCAGAGAAGCTTGTCGCGCGAGTGGACCCGTATCTGTCCACTGGGAACCCCGTGGTTTTACCAAGGAGACGTGCGGGACCGAGTCATCAACCGAAAACAACGCAGTTTGGTCGGTGTCTAATGTACACGTGACATGAGCGGTGCAGTGTAGGTTGTCCGCTGTCATGTAGGTCGATGCGTCCCCTGTTGTGGTGTGTGAGCAAGGGAGCAGAGCCACTGTGTGTATTGGGAGGCGGTAGGAGCCCACATGTAGACCCGTAGAGGGAGGGCGGGGTTATGTGTATGCAAAAAAATATTCGCTGCTGGTAACGAAGTGATGTACAGCCCTGATGAGGTGGAAACAACAGAGATGCCCAGTTGGATCATGCCATCTCTATCCAGCAAATTAAATGGGCAGTTATCAGAAATTAAAACAGGCAATTTTGTTGATGAGCTGTCATCCAGGCAAACAAGCGCACAGGAATGGATAATGGCTCCGTGACACACGTACCACTCGCAACAGTGGAGAGGACCGTTTGGCCGCTCCGTGTTAACCGTGGCCGGCCGATAGGCGGTTCTCACCACCGTTCGTGTGGCTCCCGTGTCTAACAAGAAAGGCAGCTCAGCATTTGCAAGACGCAAGGTTATCATTGGCAGTTTTCGGAAAGCTAGCTCATGAGATACATACTGTCCAACTGGGGAAGCTAACAGAAAAGCAGAGTCTTCATTGCAAATCAGTGTATTTGGTTGTGTCTGTGCATTCATACGACCTGATGTGGCAGCAGATGTGTCCAGGACCCCCACCTCCTCCTCCCGTGTCGCCTGTCAGTCCGAACCCCGGTATGAGCCTCCCCGTGGGGCCCACTGGTTGTGAGGTCCGTTGCTCCATCCTCGGCCTCTTCCGCGCCTTTGGTTGATGCCCTTGACGGAGTGGACAGTCTTAAGCCCAGTGACCGGGCTGGCCACATGTGAAGCAGCAGTCGTCACCCGGTTGGGGGCCGCTGGGCTGGGCGTGTTGTCACGGGTTCTGACATCGTGAACGGTCCCCGGGTCTGTCCTGTTGCACAGGTTAGTAGGGTGAAGGAAGCCGCTGCGGCACCATGGAGGAGAGAGAGAGAGGTGCGATGTTTGTCCTGAGCCTGCCTTGCCTTCTGTTCTACTTCCTTTTTCGGCATTTGATCGTGGGCATGATCAGCATGTCTCAGCAAGTCTTCCAGTCGTCTCTTTCCGTATCCTACGCAGTGTGTTTCTATGGCTTTCCTAACTCCGTCCTGCAGGCCGGCCAGGAAATGTTTGCAGAGGTGAGTTTCCCATTGGCCCCTCGCCGTGGACGGGGGAGAGAGAATTGGTGGCGGTTGGGGTGTTGGTGGTGGTGGTGGTGTCAGACGGGGTGTCGGTGGTGGTCCCAGGATCGGTCTCATGGCGCCGCGTTGTTGGACAGATTGTTGGACGCACCCGGAGTCGTCAGAGGGGTGTCCCAGAGACATCGCTATGAGCTGCGGATATAAGGAAGACAAAAGGAGAGAGAGAGGCTGGCTGCCATGTGAGTATGGCGGAGGGGTGGATGTCAGAGATGGAATAGGAGAGGTGTGTGAGAACGGGTCTTTGGTTGATACGTGAGCTGTCGTATCTCTGTCTTTACCGAGTCGTCGCTGCGCGTCACAGTCCTCTGTAGCCTTTTTCTTTCCCTACTTTCACACTCTTTCTCCCACATTCCCAAAATTCTTTCTTGCTCTGCCATATACTCTAACCATGTTGTAGGAATCTTTTTCCTTTCTAAGACCTTCGCTTTTCCCTTTTCCATGGACTGTCGGACTTTCATTAGTTTATTCTTGCTCAAAGTTCCTTCAACAGGAAACCCATGATCCTGCATCCAGTCTAAAACATATTTTACCGAGTCTTCACCATATTTCCTTATCACTCATTATCTGATAGATCGGACCCTCCATATTTATCGGGGGCAGTTTACTGCCCTTGTTTCCCTTTTATTTTCTTTTTTTCCCCTCAAAATTCACTTGATCCTTCCAAATGACCACTTCTATTAGTGCGAGACCGAGGGTGAACAGCCGCTTAATTGTCAGTGCACGACCTCATCTGGTTTCAATAGTACGCGTTTTAAATGATCATTTTATCCTTTAAAGAATTCTGCTTACCCGTGCGATGAATCTCCCAGGGTTTTGCTGAGGGATCTCAGCGACACCGAACAAACGGACCACCCGCCTCTCCCTTTCTTCTTCTCAAACCTGGTGAGGTTATTGGGAGATCGGTGACTATGTTCTTGTCCCGAGATGATCGGTCAGCCGGTTGTCCGTCTGGCGGGGCGACGTGAGATCCCGCTTCTGACACCAAATTGTTGTGGATTTTCCTTTATCCTTTTAATGGGCTCTTGCCCCAGCAACCTCTGGGGAGAATAATCATCGGACAAATATTAAAGAAAACAGAGAATCTTTAATGCATCTGCAGATGGAGAGACATAAGGCCACACAGAGGTTTGTCTGTGAGGATATGCTCTGCCTCTGAGCTGGAGATAGTGGTTTTTTATAGAACAGTCCGTCGCGTCATACACTATGTTTCCTGCGTCAACTAAGGTGTAATCTTACAAAGGAATGAAGGAAACATCTACGTTAATCACGTTCTGTGCCTCGTGAGTGTCTGTACGCCTGTTGCACTTGTCTTTTGCTGTACCTGGCCGTTCCTGGGATGCGGCAACGGGGAGGCAAGCATAGTAACAGTTGCTATGTGGCCCCATGGAAGGTACGCATGAGAACAATGGTTATGTGTGTCTGCAGTGAGTGAGAAGTTTCATACACACAGACAAGTGGAAAACTACAGAGTACATACGGAGTGCATATGGAGAACATTTTGTACTCCACATACATCACCAACATCCTGCTCAGCTCTCCCCTTCTCAGCCTCCTCCTGCTCAGCTGCACCACTCTCCTCTCAGAGCCTCACCGCAGCCACATCGTGATGACACGACTGGTACGAATGACATTGCGAGGTACTTGGTGCGCCGAGAGCTTGTGAATTCCGGTCTCATCCAGTTCAACGAGCGCCCAGAAAATTATTGGGCATGGAAGTCATCTTTCTTCAACGCCATTGAAGGACTGAACTTAACTGCCAGCGAGGAGCTCGACCTCTTGACAAAGTCGTTAGGAAAAGAGTTCTCAGAGCACGTTACAAGGATTCGCTATGTGCACGTCGCCGACCCTGTAGTGGGCCTACAACATGTCTGGGAACGCCTAGAAGAGTGCTCCCCTGAAGTGATCGAGAGAGCGCTCTTCGAGAGGATAGAGAACTTTCCAAAAATCTCTCAGAAAGACCCCGTAAAGTTGAGGGAACTGGGAGACCTGCTGATGGAGTTAGACTCTGCTAAGTGTGAGGGCTACCTGCCGGGGCTCTCGTACCTGGACACCGCCAGGGGTGTCAACCCGATTGTTGAGAAGCTGCCACACAGTCTACAAGAGAGGTGGATAACTAAGGGTTCCCAGTACAAAGAGCAGCACCATGCCCCCCCCCCATTCACCTTCTTCGCAGACTTCCTCTGCAGCGAGGCACACAGAAGAAACGACCCCAGCTTTACTCTCCCTTCAGCTCCCTCGAAAACGTCCAACAAGTCCTCCACAGGGTTCTCAAAACATGAGCGATCAGAAAAGGTATCAAGACACGCCAAAAGGCATGTCTCCACCCACAAGACAGAGGTCTCAACAAACCGCTCAGCTTCTCAGTCACGCAGTTCGAGCAGCATGCCTGGCGACAAAGGGAAACAATGTCCCATCCATCAGAAGCGCCATCCTCTAAAGAAATGTCGGGGTTTTCGAAGCAAGTCTCTTGAGGAGCGCAAAGCCTTTCTGAAAGAGAATGGTGCCTGCTACAGGTGTTGCTCCTCCACAACTCACTTGGCGAAGAACTGTAAGGCAACTTTGAAGTGCAGCGAATGTGAGAGCGATGACCACATAGCGGCGCTCCACCCTGGACCTCCTCCACGGGACAAAAAAGACAAGGACCCCACCTCAGAGCATGGCGGGGAGAGTGAAGAGGAGGCGCCTCCACCAGCAGTCACCTCTAAATGCACAGCACACCCAGACAGAGCTGGTAACGTCTACATCGTCCTGGACGACCAGAGCAACAGATCTCTGGCGAGGTCTGATTTCTTCTACCTCATCCAAATCAGAGGTTCAGACTCACCGTACACCCTGCGTTGCGTACATGTGCAGGAGTCACCGAGACATCTGGAAGAAGAGCCACAGGGTTCTTGGCGGAGTCGTTGGATGGAAAAAACAAGTGTGCTGCTTCCAACACTCATTGAGTGCAACCATATGCCTGACGATCGGTCAGAAATCCCGACCCCAGAAGCTGCACAGCACCACAGCCACCTGAAGTCCATCGCCGTGAACTTGACTTCTCCTCAGGGCTCCAAGCAGTGAAAAGAAAAATGGCATAAAATCAAGAGATTTTGAGAACCAAAGTTTGGCTGCGTCAGTAGTCACGTGACATACTGGATGGAAAAATAGTCTTTGGTTTTAAGTCAGTCAAATACATTGAACCAATGAGGCCCTGATTTCCATTGAATTAAAGTGATTTTAATACATATATAGACCCAAAATATCATAAATACAATTATATCGGGTCCAATCAAATAAAAAACACGCTTTAATTGAATGGCAGCATATGATCACTTTTTACTGTGTGGATGCAAACAGTGAAACTTATGTAACCCCTTTTTCACTGGCGGGTGAAGTAATACTTGGGGTAGTATTGGTCGAGGATCAATGACCACACCGGGTTATAGAACTCAGGTTTAATCGTGGCTCAGTAGGCAGACGTAATAACCATACGTGGTAGTGGTGTAACCATAATAACAGTCCGGGTAGTACATAACACCTAGTGTAGTTCCAGTGGATATACATGGCGTTATATCACTACAACCAGCTGCACTGATGTTTGCTCGGGAGCTACAGACGCCTGTGGATCTGGTCTTTGGCAAGCCGCCAAACCCACCAGTACGAGTGCCGCCGGGCCAGGACTATGTAGACGCACTACAGGACCGGATGGAGGCTCCTCATCAGCAGGCTCCAGAGAATATGGCTTCTGCAGGGGAAAGGCAGAAGAGAGCCTATGATGTACGTTGCCACCACAAAGAGTACCAGCAGGGGGACAACGTATGGGTGTATAACCCACGGCGAACGAAGGGACGGTCCCCAAAGCTGAACAGCAACTGGGAGGGGCCCTGCCTCATCCTGAAGAGGATCTCAGAGGTCATCTATAGAGTGAAGCTCCACAGCCGCCCTCGGATAGTCATCCTTCACCAAGATCGCCTCGCACCTTACTTAGTACAGACCAGGCTACCGGGGTCCAGGGAGTGGGTAAGGACACTGCTGGATCAAAGCCAACCTCCCTGGATGTCAGCAAGGAGCTACCATTACAGCACCTTGTTTTGGGCCAGGGAGGGGGCGGGGACACTGGGTTTACAGAGCTGCCCTCCCTGGCCAGGAATGGAAACAGCGGTGACGTCGACGTCGACGGTGGGGGCTCAGACCCAGCGGATGCAGAGCCGCCCCCGTCATCCATCAGCAGCCCGCGGCAAGGAGCAGCCCGGGATGGGAGAGCTGCTCGGCGGAAGAAACCCTCATGGTGGATGGACCCATCCACATGGGATTTGGGTTAGGCCAACGTGGGACGTTGGTCTTTCAAGGAAGGAGGCAGTGTGGCGAATTCAACTAGAGTGTTCCTGCTCCAAGTTCATTTGCATGTTACCCACGATGCAACTGAAATGTCGATGTTTTGGTTATGTTGTGGGCTATTGAACACGTTAAAAACGGGCATATCTGTTACAGATAGCGGGGATGCGGTGCAAGGTGATGGGGACGTTACGAGAGAAGTTGATTAGACAACATGCTATTTCCCACCATGAGGGTAAAGAGTAGGCAAATAGATAAGGTCGCTTCTGTGGCCAAGAAAAGGATCAAGCTGAGACCAAAACGAATTTGTGACTGTTATGACTAGCTTGGCTTGCGGTCATTAAAAGCTTGCTTGTTAACTCTGAAAGGTTTGCTGAGAAGTCCATTATTTGACCACGTCAAAATATCATCATGTTAATTTTATGTCAACCCATTTGGCCCCGTTACACTGGGAGGAGCCATTACATATGAAGCCCCTGCCCCTCCCCCCCCAAAAAAAACAAACAAAAACAAAACAAAAATAAAAAATGATGTCAGTCATTTATTTGCGACTGTTGTGCGGACTGTGTGTGTTGAGCAGCGACCCCCGGTACACCCTTGTTACAGTCGTTTTTGCTGACCCGGAAGTTGTACTGTCAAGCAAGCGCCACAAACAACGCGCGCGGACAGCCTGGACACGGCAGCACTGGCACATCCTACAAGATTAATAAAGTGTGAGTATTAATCATATACGTTTTGATGCAAGCTGTGCCTTGCCCCTTTAAGGAGAGGGCTTAGTGGGTATTGTGTGTGTGTGGGGGGGGGGGTGATGTAGACGCAGCCGTGTGTGTGTGTGTGTGTCTGTGTATTTTCTGTTTGTAGCCGCAGCCGCGGAGACGCTAGTTTGCCGACAGATAGGAAGGTAGCCACCGTTACCAGTGATGATTTGTATGCATCACAGGGAGGGAGGGAGGGAGGGAGGCTGCCGTGTGTTAAATGGGACTGCAGTGCAGTGCAGTGGCCGGCCCGTTCTCCACTGCAGAGTTGGTCCGGACTCTTTATGAAGTTGTTACCAGCTACGAGCCAGGCTAAGCTAAATAGACTAGCGAGACACCCACCAGAGGCTTCCAACTACGGTTCGGAGCCGCGACGCTGGAGAGGTAACAGTACTAGACGTGCTGCTGCACTAGACGTTTTGTTGTTTTGTTGTGTTAAGTTACAAGTAAAGCTGAGCGTCGCTGTGTAAGTTAGCTTTTACCTAATCAACGTTAGCCAACTTGCTAAGTAGGCTGTTGCTCTGCGTGCGCGTTTTCATTTTTGGGGTAGCATGCGGCGATAGCTTTTGTTAAAAAGCATGCTAATTTGCCCTGGGAATCAGTGGAGGCTGATGGAAGTGCCCCATTTGTATCTTAACTGTCATCTTCTTCTCTCTATAGACACTGTGGGACTTGAGCAGGACCCAAACAGACCTCACCTACGATGCAGTCCCAGGTAGACCAGTATAGTATGGTCTATAATAGCAGATCATGATCCAGCTCAAGGTTATTGTAGTTCACTAAAACTGAACTAAAACCAGGTGTGAAAAGAGAAGAAAAAAAAAACATTTCAGTTCACTGAAATAAAAATAAAACTTGACTTTAGAGGAGCAAGAAGATGAAGCGAGTGAAGGCAGAGCCGAAGATCAAATGGTGGAAGTTGAAGAAGGAAAACTGTTGTGTGGAGTTCAGGCAGGGGTTAAGACAGGCACTGGGTGGATAGTGGAGAGTTGCCGGACGGCTGGGCAACCACTGCAGAAATAGTGAGGGAGACAGCTAGGAAGGTACTTGGTGTGTCGGCAGGACAGAGGAAGGAAGACAAGGAGACTTGGTGGTGGAGTGAGGAAGTACAGCAAAGTATACAGAAGAAGAGGTTGGCAAAGAAGAAATGGGATAGTCAGAGAGATGAAGAAAGTAGACAGGAGTACAAGGAGACACAGCTTAAAGCTAAGAGAGGTGGCAAAGGCAAAAGGCGTATGGTGAGTTGTATGACAGGTTAGACACTAAGGAAGGAGAAAAGGACTTGTACCGATTGGCTAGACAGAGGGACCGAGCTGCAAAGGATGTGCAGCAGCTTAGGGTGATGAAGGATAGAGATGGAAATGTGCTGACGAGCGAAGAGAGTGTGCTGAGAAGGTGGAAGGAGTACATTGGGGGGCTGATGAATGAAGAAAATGAGAGAGAGAGAGCAGGTTGGATGATGTGGGGATAGTGAATCAGGAAGTGCAGTGGATTAGCAAGGAGGACGTGAGGGCAGCTATGAAGAGGATGAAGAGTGGCAAGGCAGCTGGTCCTGATGACATACCTGTGGAGGCATGGAGATGTTTAGGAGAGATGGCAGTGGGGTTTTTAACTAGATTGTTTAACTCAATCTTGGAAAGGGAGAGGATGCCTGAGGAGTGGAGAAGAAGCATACCGGTACCGATTTTCAAGAACCAGGGCGATGTGCAGAACTGTAGCAACTACAGAGGTATAAAGTTGATCAGCCACAGGATGAAGATTTGGGAAAGAGTAATCGAAGCTAGGTTAAGAGGAGGAGAGGTGACGATTAGCGAGCGGCAGTATGGTTTCATGCCACGAAATAGCACCACAGATGCGATGTTTGCTTTGAGAGTGTTGGTGGAGAAGTATAGAGAAGGCCAGAAGGAGCTACATTGTGTCTTTGTAGATTTAGAGAACGCATAAGCCAGGGTGCCGAGAGAGGAGATGTGGTATTGTATGAGGAAGCCGGGAGTTGCCGAGAAGTATGTAGGAGTGGTGCAGGATATGCACGTGGAAGTGTGACAGTGGCGAGGTGACAGATGGGTTCAAGGTGGAGGTGGGATTTACATCAAGGATCGGCTCTGAGCCCCTTCTTGTTTGCAATGGTGATGGACAGGTTGACGGATGAGATCAGGCAGGAGTCTCCATGGACGATGATGTTCGCGGATGACATTGTGATCTGTAGCGAGAGTAGGGTGCAGGTGGAGGAGAGCCTGGAGATGTGGAGGTATGCACTGGAGAGAAGAGGAATGAAAGTCAGTAGGAGCAAGACGGAATACCTGTGTGTGAAAGAGAGGGAAGACAGTGGAATGGTCAGGAGTGGAGGTGACGAAGGCATATGACTTTAAATACTTGGGGTCAACAGTCCAAAGTAACGGGGAGTGCAGGAGAGAGGTGAAGAAGAGAGTGCAGGTAGGGCAGAGAAGAGTGTCAGGAGTGATTTGCGACAGAAGGGTGCCAGCAAGAGTTAAAGGGAAGGTTTACAAGATGGTTGTGAGACCAGCTACGTTGTATGGTTTGGAGACAGTGGCACTGACGAAAAGACAGCAGGAGGCGGAGCTGGAGGTGGCAGAGTTGAAGACGCTAAGGTTTTCACTGGGAGTGACGAAGAAGCACAGGATTAGGCACGATTATATTAGAGGGACCGCTCAAGTTGGACGGTTTGGAGACAAAGCAAGAGAGGCAAGATTGAGATGGCTTGGACATGTGTGGAGGAGAGATGCTGAGTATACTGGGAGAAGGATGCCGATTATGGAGCTGCCAGGGAAGAGAAGAAGAGGAAGGCCAAAGAGGAGGTTTATGGATGTGGTGAGGGAAGACATGCAGGTGGCTGGTGTGACAGAGGAAGACGCAGAAGACAGGAAGAAATGGAAACGGATGATCCGCTGTGGCGACCCCTAACGGGAGCAGCCGAAAGTAGTAGATCTATGTCATATGTACATTATTTACAATTAGTTCATAAGTCATTCATAATTCATGTGTGATTTCGTCATTCCTAGGTTATGTGCCGCTATTTACATGCAGTTATGTAGCCTACAATTATTATTTACATGCAGTCATGTGCAGTTATTTACATATGTTATGTAGTTATGTCATAGACATGTGATAACATTTTATAATTTATGCAATGTTTATTGAAACATTCTTTCTCTGTATTGCCCCCCTATACAGTTTTACAAAAAGGTTTGAATTCTCAAAGTTCTTCAGTAAAGTTCCTCAACTTGGACTGGGACTCTGTATTTCTTTGGGATTCTTCATGTTGGCTATCTGTCCGCCTGTCTATACATGGACACAAATACGTAGGACAGAATAGGCGGTCTTCTCGTTCCCCCCCGCCATTTAAAGAAAAAAAAATTGTGTGTCTTTTTCTATCTTATCCCTCAAGGGTTAAAACCTCAACTAGGGCTTCTTGTTACCTTTCCAGGGTTCAAGTCACAACTAGGGTTACCTGGCAGAATTCGGGTTTAAGGTTAAGATTGGGGTTAAGCCAGGGGAAAGGGTACCCCCCCATCCGGCCACTCGTCAGGCGCTGGCATAATAGGTGTACGTTATGTACAGTAGATTTGATGATTGTATGACCGCCTGGCCAGCAGGTGGAGCCATGGAGGCACCAATCTCAGTAATATGAGGCGCATAGATGACGTCATCATGCAGCGCAGGCGATTCTGAACGGTGGAAATAAACGAAGCACATGGTTGCATGGAGTTGAGCTCCCGAAAAATACAAGAGTTAATTAAATGCGATAAAGTGGAAACGGTTAATTTAAATGCGATAAAGTGGAAACGTTGTAGAACCAGCATCATCACAGCTCAGTACTGCACGTGTACAGCACGTGTACAGCCAGTGTATGGTCCCACAGCTGTGGTCAGCATCACGTCATTCAGCACGCTGTTGTTCAGCAAGCTGTGTGTACAGCTAGCCGTGTATCAGTCAACCAAACGACCAGCTTATGTTAGCTCATGTACAGTTTGGAAACAGCTAATGTTATCTTGTGTACAGGAGGAAATACATTGTCAACGAACATTTGTGTCATCTCGTCATTTATGGTTGGCGTTCACAACGCCGCTAAATCTCAACAATTGCGACAGATAGTAAATCTGTGTCAGTCCAAACGTTTGTAGTTCAAACGTTTACAATAGGTTAGAAATTTAAATCTGCATTCCCAAATAAATTGGAATTAACCTTGTACACTGTCCATCAAACAAGATGTTTAGATGGCGGCCACAGTCCCCCACCAACGAAAGTCGCGCGACGTTTCGGTTTTATGGAACCTTCTTCAGGCGAGGGCTTAGACTTTTCACGACCGGGCGGCATCTCGGTGGCCTTCTAAGGCTCGTAAAAATCAAATTAACAATCGAAAAAATAGCCAACATTAATCCAACTCACCGAACAGCGGGCGACGTAGCTCTGTGCCCGACTCCGACGAAAAGAGAGAATGAGGCTCCGCCTCTAAATATATACTGGGAAATATGACACCACTTCCGGTAGATGACAAGCTCTCCGGAAAAGGCGGCCCCCCACGCCGTTGTCACGGGAAACGTGACGCGACATCCGGCAAACGAGCGCCCTCCCCATAGACGGAAAAAAACAGAAAGGGGGAGAAAAAAAGAAAAAAGGGGACAGGGTTATTTTTCCAGAGACGGGTTAGGGTTATAGGACCGTGTGTCCGAGGAAAGTGACGTGTTGTTGACAAAATTGGAGTTTGGAGAGACTAGCTTGGTGACCTTCTTGTGCCAGATGGCGTAAGAGAGAGACCGAGTCACGGCTGCACTGCGTTGTGGTGGGGGCACAAAGCAGGAGGTCGTCGACGTACTGCCATAGGGTTGAGCCGCGCGTCAGCGTAAGTGTGCTAAGGCTGTCTCGAAGCGCCCCGTTGTAGATCGTGGGGCTTTCACAATAGCCCTGACACAGCCTTGTCCATGTGTAAGGCCGACCGTCAAATAGGAAGGCAAACCAGAACAGGGACGCTGAAGAAAGCGTTGGCAAGGTCCACAACGGTAAACCGCCGTGCAGAAGGGGGAACCTGAGACATAAGGGTGTAGGGATTGGGGACGCAGGGCGTGCGGGCCCTGACAGCTGCATTTACTGCCTGAAGGTCTTGAACGAACCTCCATTCAGTGGGCGTATCTTCTTCACGGGGAAGATGGGAGTGGAAACCGGGGAGGTGGGCCAAGGGACAATTATGCCCTTGACACGCAAGGCATTGAATACAGGGCAGATGCCATTAACCGCTTCCGGTTTCAAAGGGTACTGAGGTTGGTGGGGACGGAAGTCGGATTTCGGGGTAATGATGACGGGCTCACAATTACGTATGAGACCTACATCCTATTTCCCGTCAGCCCAAAGATGGGAGGGGATGTTGTGAAGCTGCGGAGCAAGTGCAGTGTGTGTGTGTGTGCCAGTGTATGGGCCTCAGTCACTGACGGTGAGGGGGCGGACAGAGCCAACATTCGTGACGTCACCGCAACGGTGGCGCTGACGTCTACCCGGTATAATTTTAGTGAGGGGGACCAGTCGCGTGAAGAGTCGGCGGGAAGCCAATCTGACGCCAGAGAAGCTTGTCGCGCGAGTGGACCCGTATCTGTCCACTGGGAACCCCGTGGTTTTACCAAGGAGACGTGCGGGACCGAGTCATCAACCGAAAACAACGCAGTTTGGTCGGTGTCTAATGTACACGTGACATGAGCGGTGCAGTGTAGGTTGTCCGCTGTCATGTAGGTCAATGCGTCCCCTGTTGTGGTATGTGAGCAAGGGAGCAGAGCCACTGTGTGTATTGGGAGGCGGTAGGAGCCCACATGTAGACCCGTAGAGGGAGGGCGGGGTTATGTGTATGCAAAAAAATATTCGCTGCTGGTAACGAAGTGATGTACAGCCCTGATGAGGTGGAAACAACAGAGATGCCCAGTTGGATCATGCCATCTCCATCCAGCAAATTAAATGGGCAGTTATCAGAAATTAAAACAGGCAATTTTGTTGATGAGCTGTCATCCAGGCAAACAAGCGCACAGGAATGGATAATGGCTCCGTGACACACGTACCACTCGCAACAGTGGAGAGGACCGTTTGGCCGCTCCGTGTTAACCGTGGCCGGCCGATAGGCGGTTCTCACCACCGTTCGTGTGGCTCCCGTGTCTAACAAGAAAGGCAGCTCAGCATTTGCAAGACGCAAGGTTATCATTGGCAGTTTTCGGAAAGCTAGCTCATGAGATACATACTGTCCAACTGGGGAAGCTAACAGCAAAGCAGAGTCTTCATTGCAAATCAGTGTATTTGGTTGTGTCTGTGCATTCATACGACCTGATGTGGCAGCAGATGTGTCCAGGACCCCCACCTCCTCCTCCCGTGTCGCCTGTCAGTCCGAACCCCGGTATGAGCCTCCCCGTGGGGCCCACTGGTTGTGAGGTCCGTTGTTCCATCCTCGGCCTCTTCCGCGCCTTTGGTTGATGCCCTTGACGGAGTGGACAGTCTTCAGCCCAGTGACCGGGCTTGCCACATGTGAAGCAGCAGTCGTCACCCGGTTGGGGGCCGCTGGGCTGGGCGTGTTGTCACGGGTTCTGACATCGTGAACGGTCCCCGGGTCTGTCCTGTTGCACAGGTTAGTAGGGTGAAGGAAGCCGCTGCGGCACCATGGAGGAGAGAGAGAGAGGTGTGATGTTTGTCCTGAGCCTGCCTTGCCTTCTGTTCTTCTTCCTTTTTCTGCATTTGATCGTGGGCATGATCACCATGTCTCAGCAAGTCTTCCAGTCGTCTCTTTCCGTATCCTACGCAGTGTGTTTCTATGGCTTTCCTAACTCCGTCCTGCAGGCCGGTCAGGAAATGTTTGCAGAGGTGAGTGTTGTGGTTACACCGCCCCGAGCTGCCTCCCCGGCACGTTCAAGCCACTCCCCCAGCTCGGACGTGCCGGAAACATCCGAGCGCTCGGCTCGCGCTCTGAGGAGACGAGCGCTGCACTGCACCAGGTGTTTGCCATCATCCATCAGGCACACCTGTGGCATTCAGGCAGCCTTCTACAAGAAGCCTCCCAGAACGTCTCTCTGTGCTTCGACCTACTGAACCCTGCGGTACAGTTCTGACAAGCCCTCCAGCGTTCCTTGCATTCTGTTTATTCCCCAGTGTCTTATCTTCGTGTCTCTGTTTCCTCCCAAGACTCTCCCTCCGCGATTTCCACGGCTCCCCGCGTCTCCCTCGTCCCCAGCGACCTTCACGTTTTCTCCCCGGACCTCTCCTGCGATCTCCCCCCTTGTCCCTCTATCTGTACCCCTCCCTTCGGACTCGACTTCCCGGATCTCGGACCTGGACTTTCTCGGACAACCCCTCTTGGATCACGGACTGGACTTTCTTGCCAGGTACACGCACATTTTTTCAACACCTCCTGGTCATTTACATACCGCACCACACATAGGCTAAAAACACTCACGCATAGTTATACACGCAAACCACGGGACACCACACATAGTTTATTCACACATCCCACTAACAGAACGCCTTTTTCACCATACATTTCTCTCCCACAATAAAACCCCCCTTTGTAGATTTAGAAGTCATCTCGTGTCTGTCTGTCTTGGGTTTCGCCATACGGGTCAGGTTCTGGTGCGCGAGCACAACAGAACATCGGAGCCATTATGGACCCAGGCAAACCCAAGGAGCGGACGGTCCCTGTGACGCCCCAGAGCCCCGTCCCCCTAGAGGCAGTAGTAAGAAGTCACAGTTGCCAACTTGCCTCTCTCCGCTCAGAGCTTACTACTGCCTTCACCCGTGTCACCGGAGAGGTCAGCGATCTTCAGTCCGGCTCCCAGGCCGCGACGAGCGCGTTAGATGCCCTCACCGCGCAGATCGCTGCACTCTCCACAGCGGTCTCCAGGATGAGTGACCACCCTGCCCTGGCCTCGGTCTCTGCCCCCAGCTCGGCCTTCGGTTTCCCCGTTCCTGGTCCCGACGTTCCCCCTCCTCCGAGTCAACCCCCACTGGACCCCCGGTGCGAGCCTAACCTCCCCTGCCCGAAGGCCTTCGGTGGGGAGTTCGAGCTGTGCAGGGGTTTCCTTGGTCAGTGTGAGCTCCTGTTCAAACACCAGCCAGCCAGGTATAGGACAGGAGAGACCAAGGTAGCCCTTGTCATGTCCCTCCTCACCGGCAAAGCCCTCAGCTGGGCCATAGCGGCGGTAGGCCATACCGAGCAGCTCGCCTCGGACTATTGTGCCTTCCGCCGCGAGTTCAATCTGGTGTTCGACCACCCAGCTGACGGGCAGGACGCTGCCGGCCGCCTCCATTCCATCCAACAGGGAGCCAGGTCGGTGGCAGATTATTCCTTGGAGGTAAGGATACTCGCGGCAGACAGTGGGTGGGATGACACTGCGCTCAAGAGCGCGTACAGGAGGGGGCTGAGCGACCCCATCAAAGATCTCATCGTTCGGGACCGCCCTGCCTTCTTCAACGAGCTCGTCACCCTCGCCCTCCAGATGGACGAACGGCTGCGGGAGCGGCGCCAGGAACGCGCCCCGCGCGCTGGCCCCTCCCATAGACCAACCCCCGTCCGTTCTACCGGTGCCTTCCCTGGGTCAGCGTCCCGTGGGCTCTCTCCACCCTCACACTCCCCCTCGCAACCCTGGGTGGCTTCTGGATCCAGGCCGGAGGAGGAGCCCATGCAGTTGGGTCGGTCACGGCTCCCGCTGGAGGTTAGGGAGCAGAGGATGAGTGGCCACCTCTGCCTCTACTGCGGGAGGTCGGGCCACTACATCAAGGCCTGCCCGACTCACCCAAAAAGACCCGGCTCACTAGTGAGGGGTGTCCTAGTGAGCCTGACGACCCTTCCTCAGCCCCAGGGTTCACATTAATTTAGAACATGCAACTTATTTGGTGATATTTCTGAATTAAGTTTACTGCCCATCTTTCTCCCTCACCCCACATTCCCTCCATTCCCTCCCTCTATTCCCTCCCTCCATTCCCTCCCCCCTCCATTCCCCCCCTCCATTCCTCCCTCCATTCCCCCCTCCATTCCCCCCTCCCTCCATTCCCTCCCCCCTCCATTCCCCCCTCCATTTCCCCCTCTATCCCCCCCTCCACTCCCTCCCCCCTCCATCCCCCCTCCATTCCCTCCCCCTCCATTCCCTCCCCCCTCCCTCTCCCCCTCCATTCCCTCCCCCCTCCATCCCCCCCTCCATTCCCTCCCTCCATCCCCCCTCCATTCCCCCCCTCCATCCCCCCCTCCATTCCCTCCCCCCTCCATTCCCCCCTCCATTCCCTCCCCCCTCCATTCCCCCCCTCCATTCCCCCCTCCATTCCTCCCTCCATTCCCCCCTCCATTCCTCCCTCCATTCCCTCCCCCCTCCATTCCCCCCTCCATTCCCTCCCCCCTCCATCCCCCCCTCCATCCCTCCCTCCATTCCCTCCCCCCTCCATCCCCCCCTCCATTCCCTCCCCCCTCTATTCCTCCCTCCATTCCCTCCTCCTTCCATTCCCCCCTCCATTCCCCCCTCCATTCCTCCCTCCATTCCCTCCCCCCTCCATCCCCCCCTCCATTCCTCCCTCCATCCCCCCCTCCATTCCCCCCTCCATTCCCCCCCTCCATTCCCCCCTCCATCCCCCCCTCCATTTCCTCCCCCCTCTATTCCCCCCTCCATTCCCTCCTCCTTCCATTCCCCCCTCCATTCCCCCCTCCATTCCTCCCTGCATCCCCCCCTCCATTCCCTCCCCCCTCCATCCCCCCCTCCATTCCTCCCTCCATCCCCCCCTCCATTCCCCCCTCCATTCCCTCCCCCCTCCATTCCCCCCTCCATCCACCCCTCCATTCCCTCCCCCCTCCATCCCCCCCTCCATCCCCCCTCCATTCCCCCCCTCCATTACCCCCTCCATCACCCCCCTCCATTCCCCCCCTTCATTCCTCCCTCCATCCCCCCCTCCATTCCCCCCTCCATCCCTCCCTCCATTCCCTCCCCCCTCCATTCCCCCTCCATTCCCTCCCCCCTCCATCCCCCCCTCCATCCCTCCCTCCATTCCCTCCCCCCTCCATCCCCCCCTCCATTCCCTCCCCCCTCTATTCCCCCCTCCATTCCCTCCTCCTTCCATTCCCCCCTCCATTCCCCCCTCCATTCCTCCCTCCATCCCCCCCTCCATCCCCCCCTCCATTCCCCCCTCCATTCCTCCCTCCATCCCCCCCTCCATTCCCCCTTCCATTCCTCCCTCCATCCCCCCTCCATTCCCCCCTCCATTCCCTCCCTCCATTCCTCCCTCCATCCCCCCCTCCATTCCCTCCCCCCTCCATCCCCCCCTTCATTCCCCCCTCCATTCCTCCCTCCATCCCCCCCTCCATTCCCTTCCCCTCCATCCCCCCCTCCAGTCCCCCCTCCATCCCCCCCTCCATTCCCTCCTCCTTCCATTCCCCCCTCCATTCCTCCCTCCATCCGCCCCCTCCATTCCCCCCTCCATTCCCTCCCTCCATTCCCCCCTCCATTCCCTCCCTCCATTCCTCCCTCCATCCCCCCCTCCATTCCCTCCTGGATTTGACGAAAAGAAGCCGTATGAAAACTGGAAAAATTAAGTGGAAATATGGAGACGGGTGACGAACTTGGACAAGAAAAAGCAAGCGTTGGCTGTGGCTCTATCGTTGACAGGTAGAGCGAGGGATACTGCTTTAGGAATAAATGTGGATGATCTAAATAAGGATGATGGAATGACCACTTTGATTGGGGAACTTGACAAGATTTTTTTGAGAGAAGAGAAGGAACGGGCTTACGAAGCCTATTCTGAGTTTGATCGAATATCGAGGGAAAATGGCGTCTCGATGGTGGACTTTATTGTTGATTTTGAACAGAAATACAACAGGATCTGTAAATTCGAGATGGTTCTGCCCGACGCTGTTTTGGCGTTTAAACTACTGGATACAGCAAGTCTTGATGTGAAAGACAAGCAACTGGCATTGACTGCATGTGGTAAGCACACTTTTGATTATATGAAGTCAGCACTGAAACGCATATTCGGAGAAAAACATGAGCAGAAGGCGGGAGCCATTAACGTGAGTCAGGATGCAGCCTACTACACAGATCAAAGAAAACCGCACCCACGAACCCAAAGTGTGCAAGCTAGAGGACCACTCGCAGGCACAAATCCACTTGACAAGTACGGAAGACGAACAAAGTGTGGGATTTGTCAAAGCACATTCCACTGGGTGAAAGATTGCCCACATAAGAAAGAACACGTAAAGATAACAGAAGAAAATAAATGCACAGAAGAACCTGATGAGTGTAATATAACGCTGTTTTCTAAGGAATCGGATACGGAAATATTCATGGTTGAGGCTCTGGGATCAGCTGTCATTGACACGGCATGCACAAGGACTGTCTGTGGTGAAAAATGGCTGAATAACTATGTAGGGGGACTAAATGAGAAAGAAGTACAGAAAATAGTTAACACAGAGAGTAGCAAGCCTTTCAAGTTTGGGGATGGGCGAGTTGTACATTCGACAAAAAAGGTCAAGATACCAGCCAAGATAGGAGAAACAAAATGCTGTAGACACAGAAGTGGTCCCATCTGACATCCCTTTACTGCTGAGTAAAACGTCGCTAAAGAGAGCAGGAGCTGTGCTGAACTTGGAGAACGATACAGCAATAATGTTTCGGCAACCGATAGCTCTGAAGATGACCTCCTTAGGATACTACTGTCTGAACATAATGGATAATGAGTCACCATGCGATACATATGAGAATGTGGTCCTGGCCATCACAGAGAATATGACTAAGGAACAAAAACACAAAGCTTTACTGAAACTTCACAAGCAATTCGGACATGCATCAGTTGACAAACTGAAGAAGCTGCTGATAAGTGCTGGAAACTCTGATAACGAGAGCACTGCTATTCTAGAGGAGATAGTAGGAAAATGTGAGATTTGTCTTAAGTACAGCAAGCCTAAGCCTAAGCCCAAGCCTGCTGTTGGGTCTGCCCATGGCCTCCCGATACAATGAGACTGTGGCAGTAGATTTACATGAGCTAGAACCGAATGTGTGGTACCTGCACATTATCGATCACTTCACACGCTTCAGTGCGGGTGGCATTGTGACCTCAAAGAAACCAAGTGTGATAGTGAAATGCTTTGGACATTCCTGGATCAGTGTCCATGGTCCACCGGAGCGTCTCTTCAGCGACAACGGTGGGGAGTTCAACAACGAGGAAATAAGAGACATGGCAGAGAACTTCAACATCGAGATAAAGACGACTGCTGGCTATAGTCCATGGAGCAATGGCTTGCTGGAACGCCATAACCAAATGCTCAGAGATAATACTGAAGGTAAAACTTGACAACGGAGTTGACTGGAAAACTGCACTGGATTGGGCACTCATGGCAAAGAACACAGTGCAGAACGTACATGGCTTCAGCCCACATCAGCTGGTGTTTGGACAGAATCCGAACCTTCCCTCTGTGTTAGTGGATCAGCCACCTGCTTTGGAGGGAACTACTATGAGTGCATGGGTGGGACAGCACATAACAGCATTACATGCAGTAAGGAAAGCTTTCATAGAGGCAGAGTGCTCAGAGAGAATCAGAAGAGCTCTACGAAAGCAACTTCGTCAAACAGATGAGAAGTATGAAACTGGGGACAAGGTGTTCTACAAAAGGACAGACTGTGTTGAGTGGAAAGGTCCTGGAGTCGTGATACGACAAGATGGGGTGGTGATCTTTGTACACCATGGTGGGACCTATGTCAGGGTTCATCATTCTAGGTTGCAGAAGGTTGATAAGAGTGAAGTAGGTGCTAGTGAGGGTCTAGAGCACCCTGGGGAGAATGTTACTGAGGGCAATATGAAAGTACCTGTTACTGATAGTGATGTGGATGTTGATAACAATGACAGTGGGAACATACCTGGTACTGATTGTGACATAGATGTTGATATGAACAATGACGGTGAGGCTGGGGGTGTTACAGACAATGATACAGATGTCACTGAGGGTAACAATCATAAGGATAATCAACAGACAGGCATAAGGGTAGCAGCCTCCCTAGGGCTGAAAACAGGTCAAACAATCAGCTTTGTGGATAATGTAACAGATGCGTCTCACAGAGCTAAAGTGATGGGACGAGCAGGAAAGGCTACAGGAAATAACAGAAACTGGTACTGCCTACAGTACTTAGAACTACCTGACATCGCTGGTACTATGGGGTCAGCTGATCTTACTAAGGTAGACAATCTTCAGGTTAATCCACTGGATAGTGTAGAACTATGCTCTGATATGCAGGAAAATGATGTATTAGTCACAGGTGGTGTTTCATTTGATAAGGCTAAACTAGATGAAATAAGTAGCTGGAAGAATGATGGGGTGTTTGAGAAGGTAAAAGATATGGGTCAAAGGCATGTGTCCACTAGACGGGTGTGCACACTGAAAGAAACCCCTGATGGTGTAATACCCAAAGCGCGTCTTGTGGCTAGAGGTTTTGAAGAATTCAACACTAAAGATCTATAGAAGGACTCACCTACATGCTCATCAGAGTCCCTCAGACTACTCATGTCAGGTCTATGTCAGAATAAGTGGCATCAAATAACTTATCCAGAACAAAAGGATTCATCGTATTCTGTGGTCAGCTACAAAAGAACAGCTGGCAGACTGTCTGACCAAAAAGGGAGCCTCTTCCCTGGTATTACTTAAGGCACTGAATAATGGACAATGGAAGCTAGATGACTGAGTCTGACTGTTGATAACTGAGCATGAGCTCATTAAAAATTAATAATTAAAAATTATTGTTGCATACATTGATGCAACTGAGTTGCAACCTGTTGTTGTTTCTACTTGTTTCTGTTCTGTGTAAATGTGTATGAGTTGTCTGTTGTCAGCATATACATTAAGTTTTGCTAATGTTGTCACTTATTGCAAAGCAGTCCCTTCTCCCGTGGTTTTATTCATGATGTCATCAGCGATTAGTCAATGTCGACTTGACTTTCATCACAAAACAGCTAACTTCAAAAACTCTTAAGTCATACAACCCCTAACACACACACAAAGTTGCACACACAAACATGCCCGTCCATCCATCCATCCTTTCCCCCACCTACCTTAGCGTCATGCTCCTGCAGGTGTGTTCCACTGGCGTGCAGGTAGTTAAAGAGGTCCTCAGAGGGCAGTGGTCTCTCCAGCATCAGGATCAACTCTTGCTCCACTTCAAACCTTTCATGCAGGGTCACTGCTGCACTCTTCCCCATCACTCCTGGGTGACCTGCAAGCAGCAGAAGCCCCAGTTCCAGGGGAAACCCAAACTTTTACCCATCTCGAGTCTGACAGAGACAAAGAGTTACAATGAGGTTGCTGAGAACCGCCTCAGGTTAAGGATTTTAACAAAAACCCAAGTCAACTTACCTTTATAAGGATTAATTAAAGAACAATGAGAGATAGAGATGTTTTGATTTTAACTATGCAGTTAATGCACTGGGCACTACTGCTTCTGATAAAAAACTAAAAAGTTTCAAAAGATACTGACATTTCAAGAGCTTTTGGGGACAAAAACAATGTCACCATTGTGAAGGTGTCCACCTTTTCTTTGGGAATTTGTAAGGCCACCTTCAGGACAGACACACACAACACCTGTAGTTAAATTATATGCTTTACACTTCTGGTCAAATCTGAATGTCCGACACCTTTTATAAGAGAACACAAGCCGTTTTCTGTACAATCGCTACGTATTTCGTATGCGTAAGGTCACCGAATGTTTGTAATACTCCCACGTGTATTACAAAAAGACTTGAAATGGGCCATTTGAGACTACTGACATTATGTAGACCAGTGACAGACCTTAGTCGGTATGCAGATATTGGATCGTCGACAGCAGAATGGTCACCAGAAACTACAAAGTTATTTTCCTGCAGCTGCACTGCTTTCACACTGCCCAAAAAAACCCGCTAACATGCGCCAATTTACACTGACCAAAGGCGGACATGAGCGGGGTTTTGCCAGTGTGAAAGCAGTAACATGTCCATTTACATTACTGCCACGTGGTAATTAATCAGAGCCTCTGAATAGCACAAAGCCTTTGCATACCAACACGGCCGAATGGGTCTCCATGTTAACTGTTCCAATAGATTTGATCATTCTTCCAACGCATGCCAGGCTAACCACATGCATACAAACCGCTTGTCACTCAACAAGTCAAACAGACTGACGAATGGATGACGTTGCTGACTAGTGAGCCGCTATTGCAGCAGTGTCGTCAACCAGCACTTGCCCCCATCAGCGTTACCGTTGGCCTAACATGACATTTAACATCCTGGGACTTCACAACTATATTATTCATAACTGCCTGGTTTACTACTAACAAAAGACGTGGGATGAGTATTAATCTTAACAATACGACTGGCTATTTCTCGCAAATTCACTGATTACACTGCGGCCGTAACCACGTGACACGTTTTCCTGCGTAGTGGCTGCTTAGCTCGCTCACATACTCAAAACTCTGCGGTCTGCGTCTTTTCCAAACACGAGGCGAAACAAAGAACAGCTCAACACCACATTAGCCAACATCTTACACAATGTGTTAATTACCTCGTCTACTGTATCTGTGGCGAACAAATCCATATTGTACGCGGTCAAAATATGCTTAGTTTCTTTCGTTCGTAAAACGCGCTTACCGAAATAGAAGCCATTTTGTAGATGGTCCCAGGCACGTTCGCAAGCCCCCCCCCCCCCCACACACACACACACACGGGACGTCATTTTAAAGGCCCAGTTGTCCTCCATATGGGAACAGGTCTGAATACAGCGGCATGTACAGTATGAGAGATATGAGCAAAAACGCCATGTCGACTCAAATGAACCGCTGGGTCTCAATGACACAGTAGCTCGCTCAACGGTAAAATGGCTGCCGCAGCCTGTGTGGCACATAACGCGCGGAACATGGCGCCATGCTTGCAGGACAAAAGTCAGGTTTTGACCAGTGTCTCTGGCCAGCCCCTCGCTCACAAACCTAACGTTACGTTTCCCAAGTTAAGTGGCGAAGACACGTTCAAGTCGGCGACATTAAAAAAAAACAGCCATTTTAGCTATCCACATACACACAAGTTGTCTTCACTCCAGTTGGTAACCCGTGTTAAGGCCGGCATTAGCTGCTAAGTAGGCGTTATAACCTGATATAAGAAAAAATATGTCCCACAGAATACCACACAAAACAGCTTGCATTGACTTATGTGCACATTACATTAAGTCGCAACGTTATTTCTCAATCAGCAATATTCGGAAACTTTACATCTGGATAAAAATAAAGTTACCTCCTGTCACGACCTCCTAACGAAACGCAGCGGACACGGGCTCGTCACAACATGGCGGCGATCAGGATAATGACCTCCCATCACCCCACGCGTGCGTCCCGCCCCTAAAGCGCCCGCCAATTATATTCAATTTTTAAAAACAGTATTTTATTTCAAATTGTTTATGTGATGAAAGAATACTGTTTCACTTCTTCGTTTTCACATCTAGGCAAATATTACGTGTTATATGGGTCCAAATTAAGTTACCTGAATCTGATCCATCCATTTCCCAAACCGCCTATCCTGCTCTGAGGTGGCGGGGATGCTGGAGCCTATCCCAGCAGTCACTCTGACCTTTCAGGCTAAACACGATTTCATTTCAATTCCATTTAGCTGCAGTTAATTGCGATTACATGCGCTTGACCCATGCCAAACTCGGAATGACACAACTGAATCAGGTGTGTATATATACACTCACTGGCCACTTTATTAGGTACACCTTGCTAGTACCGGGTTGGACCCCCTTTTGCCTTCAGAACTGCCTTAATCCTTCGTGGCATAGATTCAACAAGGTACCGGAAACATTCCTCAGAGAGTTTGGTCCATATTGTCATGATAGCATCACGCAGTTGCTGCAGATTTGTCGGCTGCACATCCATGATGCGACTCTCCCGGTCCACCACACCCCAAAGGTGCTCTATTGGATTGAGATCTGGTGACTGTGGAGGCCATTTGAGTACAGTGAACTCATTGTCATGTTCAAGAAACCAGTCTGAGATGATTCGAGCTTTATGACATGGCGCGTTATCCTGCTGGAAGTAGCCATCAGAAGATGGGAACACTGTGGTCATAAAGGGATGGACATGGTCAGCAACAATACTCAGGTAGGCTGTGGCGTTGACACGATGCTCAATTGGTACTAAGGGGCCCAAAGTGTGCCAAGAAAATATCCCCCACACCAATTACACCACCACCACCAGCCTGAAGCGTTGATACAAGGCAGGATGGATCCATGCTTTCATGTTGTTGACGCCAAATTCTGACCCTACCATCCGAATGTCGCAGCAGAAATTGAGACTCATCAGACCAGGCAACGTTTTTCCAATATTCTATTGTCCAATTTTGATGAGCCTGTGCGAATTGTAGCCTCAGTTTCCTGTTCCTAGCTGACGGGAGTGGCACCCGGTGTGGTCTTCTGCTGCTGTAGCCCATCTGCCTCAAGGTTCGACGTGTTGTGCGTTCAGAGATGCTCTTCTGCATACCTCGGTTGTAATGAGTGGTTATTTGAGTTACTGTTGCCTTTCTATCAGCTCGAACCAGTCTGGCCATTCTCCTCTGACCTCTGGCATCAACAAGGCATTTTTGCCCACAGAACTGCCGCTCACTGGATATTTTCTCTTTTTCGGACCAGTCTCTGTAAACCCTAGAGATGGTTGTGCGTGAAAATCCCAGTAGATCAGCAGTTTCTGAAATACTCAGACCAGCCCGTCTGGCACCAACAACCATGCCACGTTCAAAGTCACTTAAATCACCTTTCTTCCCCATTCTGATGCTCGGTTTAAACTGCAGCAGATTGACTTGACCATGTCTACATGCCTAAATGCATTGAGTTGCATTGAGTTGCTGCCATGTGATTGGCTGATTAGAAATTTGCATTAATGAGCAGCTGGACAGGTGTGCCTAATAAGGTGGCCGGTGAGTGTATATTGTAGCGAATTCGGGGGTCAACGCAACCACAGGAACTGCCGCGGCCGGGAAGCGAACCCGTATCGCCCGCACCGCAGGAGACATCGCTAACCGCTAGACTACAGGGTCAGGCCCGCGAGCCAGCGGCCAGCGTGTCTTCTTATCCATGCACGTTACAATATTCTGATTTTGGGTGGTGATGGATGAGACGCCAGTCAAAGCAGAAAAAATATTTTAAAGTTGAGACTTAACATTTCTGTGTGGTTCACACTTTACAGAACATGTGAGGGCCAGTTAATATAAGATGTCGGCCCACAGTCGGCCCACGTGTTATGCACCATTACAGTGCCACCATTGCCAGACTTGGCCCGCCTTCGGTGAAAACACCACTTGTCGATGGTTTAAGGGCACATTTCGGCCAGAGTCGTCAGCTATGTGGGAGGTGATTCTGGATGTATTCAAGAGCTTTTGTGGATTAAAGTGTTGTTGAAGTGTGATCATTATAGAATAATTCATTACCCAAACCGCTCATCCTGCTGTCAGGGTCGCGGGGATACTGGAGTCTATCCCAGCTGTCATTGGGCGGCAGGCAGGGAGACACCCTGGACATGCCGCCATGCCATCATAGGGCAGGAATATTAGTCTAACTGTTCTAATATCAGCTGTTCCACCATGGTTACTACCTCAACCAGCAGTAGATTTCTCTATATTGGATGGTTTACACTCAAAAAGAAACACGGTCAATGTGCAGGCTTATGTGGACACTGTTATAAATAAAATATATGAACACTATTTACGTTAATACTAATTAGGATATTGTAATATATCCATACTCCCGCTAAGAGGCGCTGCTGTTTTCAGGAGTTTCCGGGCTGTGGAGTTCTCTCATGGATGTATTAAAGTATTATAGTTCTACTATAATACTTCCTTGGGTTCTCTTTTTTTTTTGTGAAGATTTTTTTTTAACAATTTCAAACTTACAAACAACATGGCAATAACATTTCCATGTTCGCACAATAGGACCTGGTGCATACAAAGGAAAGATTGAAAAAAATAAAACAAACGAGAGGTTGAAATAACATCAATATAAAATACATAAAATTAAACAGGGCTAGGGCTTTTTGGTTAATTATATTCTTCTATTATACTAAAAAGTTTTACTGCATTTTTTATTTTCATGACTTTAAGGGCCTTTGTATAAGCAAGAAACTCTCTGCGAAATACACAAAAGTCAGGTTTCACTTTCACATATTTTGATTTGTGTTTATAACATTTCCCGAAAATAAGAACGTCGTTGACTAAAAAGTCATCGTTGCTATTGTCCATGGCAAGTCAATAAACAATGTCCTTCAGAGAAAAGTTTTCCAGTTGGAAAACCCTTGGGTAAAGCCAGTCATGTATATCAAGCCATAAAGTTTCATAATTCACACATTGGAAAAATAAATGATCAGTCGTTTGAGCATCATCACAAAATACACAATTATTGGTTTCAATTCCAAATCGCTGTCGTAACAATTCACTGGCTGGATACACTCCATTTAAAAATTTAAAATGGATTTCCTTTGCTTTGGGATTTATGGGGAATTTAAGATATTTAGTTAGTAACATGTGAATAGTTCTTTGAGTAGACTTGTGAAATTGAGTTTCTGTAAGATACTATAGAGTTTGAAATGTTATTAAACATATTTATAATTGTTTTATTTGGGAATCTGACTTCATTAAAATCACAGCCTCCAACTAAAAGTTGTGGGAGACAAGGGGTGATAGAGTAGAATATGTTAAAATTCCTTTGATTAATAGATTTAGGGATTGCTTTAGTTATAGATTTAAATACGTAACGGTTTCCAATTAAATCATATTTAAGGCAGAAACTCTCAAACGATATGATACAGCCACTACTATCAACTACGTAATTGGGTCACTGACCAAAAACCTTTCACCATCCAGTCCTTGTTATAAAATGATTTCTTTTTAACCATAATATATCTATTATTCCATAATGGTGTATTATGTGGGGTGAAATTGCGATTGTATAAGAGTTTCTAATATAAAAAGACCTGCTGGTGAACAAGGGAAAATTCAATCGGGAGTCTTTGAATACTGAAGTCACATTTAAGTAACAATTCTATACTTCCCAACTTCTTAACTGTTTCTCTGGGAAAATGGAACCAAAAGCTATTGTTGTTCAGAAAAGACTTTAGCCAATTGATTTTCAACGTTCCATTTACAAAATCAAAACCGATAGCTTGTAGGCCTCCATCTTTAAAATCTCTGCTCTCTTAACTTAGTGGATTTTCATTTTCCAAAGATAATCAAAACTGACCTGATAGATCTTTTTAATAGCTCTACTTGGAATAGCCATCGAGTATGCCAGATACATGCACCTTGAAATGCTTTCCGTTTTAGTCAAAAAGATTCGACCTAATAAACTAATGCCTCTCCATAACCAAGAGTTAAGTCTAGTTTGGCATTCATCCACTACCTTCCACACATTCATATTTTGATACATATTTATGTCCAAGTACTAAACAGTGGATTTTACAGAAATGCTGTATGCCTCTGTTAAATGACTTTGATGAACTGGCATTAGCTCACACTTGTTCAAATTTAACTTTAGACCAGAGGCTTTGGAGAAAAATCTGAATCATTTGAAGTATTCCGGGGACTTCAGTTAGCTGCTTCATAAAGATGGTTGTATCATCTGCTAACTGGCTAATGATTACTGGTTTCCCAAGTACATCTAATGGAGTGATAGTTGAATTTTTAATAAAGACAGAAAGCATTTCTGTAGCAATTATAAAGAGAGAAGGGGAAATGGGACAACCCTGTTTAACGCCGCGTTTGGTTATAAATCGGGGTGACGTACCTCTTGGTAAAGAGACTGAACAATTTGTATTTTCATAGAGATTCATGTTTTGAAACTTATCCCCAAAACCTAATAACATTAAACAATGGCATTTTTTTTTGAAAAAAGTGCTCAATTGAATCAAATGCTTTATAAAAGTCAAGAAATAGAATAAAACCATCATCTTCTATTAAATGTCTATAATCTAAAAGATCAAGCATTAAGCAAATATTGTTGTGAATGGATCTACCCTTCATAAAACCAGGTTGAGAATCCCTTATAATTTTATGTAGATTCTTTTTTAACCTATTAGCATAAATAAGGGTCACGATTTTGTAGTCGTTGAATAATGTGATTGGTCTAAGATTATCTAATATTTTGGGGTCCTTATGAAGCTTGGGAATTAAAGTTATTATAGCTTGTTTCATAGTGGAAGGAAATTTAATATTGTCAGTTGATTCTTTTAACATAAGAGAGAATGCAACTTTAATAAGTCCCAAAAATGTCTATAGAAATTGGCAGTAAGTCCATCCCTACCTAGAGATTTGTCTAAAGACAAACTCATTACTGCTTTATCCAGCTCATCTGAAGTAATTCCAGCATCACACAACCATACGAACACATCAACAATACAGAGAATACGAGCTTTGATATTGTTGAAGAAGTCAGCATCCTGAACAGAAAAGGTTGAAGAATACAATTTACTGTGTTAGTAATTAGTATTAGTATTGAGTAGCAGCAGAATACTTCACAACTGCTATCATTAAACGTTTATTGACATGCTACAGTACCAGAGAAAAAGTTAAATCTATGTTAACATTATTTTATTATAATGTTAAACTTTATTTCACTCTCTCTCTCTCGCACACGTAAGGAATCCAGCTTTGGTAAGGAATGAGCTTTGGCTCAAGATAAATCAAACAATAGCAAACAAACAAACCAACACAAAACCAATTTCTGTCACGTATCTGGAAAGAACCCAAAAGCAGACGGGACAAGCAGGTAAGGGAAGAAATCAAGTCTTATGGCCGGACTCGATGAAGCAGCAATCATTGGCAACGCTGTCTTCGGGAGGGGGGCGGAGTCGGCTTGTGTTCGTCACGTCAATGCGTCTCTGTGTGTGTCGGAAAAAACAGTGCTTCGGCTTGGAGTCGCCTTGTCACCAAAGTGGGGAGGCGCTCTCCTTCCAGACTGCCGGCCCTCGGACAGATGCAGTTGGCGAACGCATGCAGTACGAGGGTGGGTGTTTGAATTAAAATAGGGATCGATTGGCCACTAAATTGGGAGAAAAAAGGGAAAAATCCAAAATACATTTATAAAAAAAAAAAAAAAGAAATCAACTCTTCATTCAAGTGGCCCATCCCAGGGGTAGAGCAGGAGTTGGCTCAGTGGCAGGTAGACTGGCAGGCACAAGTCCATCAATGGCTACGTTCCAGCCAACACTGGTCCACAGTGGAGGCTTTTTAAGGGTGACGCCGATTGCTTGATGGCCAGCTGCTGTGCCGGGGTGAAGGAGGGGTCAGCAGGTGTCCAGGGAGAAGAGGGGTTAGGCTTGGGCTTTTGGCTCATGACTTCTATTTATTTAGCACTGGCCTACTGATCTGAGGAATGCTATAATGCTCGACTTCACTCAATGTGGCCAGGGGTGCTCGGGTTGGACCCGTCAAACTGGGCAGTGCTGGCCGCTGAATGTGGCCGAGGCTCGACAATGTATGTGGGCAGGGGTGGTCGCGCTGGCACTACAATCAAGCCCAAAGTCGCGCGACGTTTCGCTGTTTATGTACCTTCTTCAGGCGAGGCCTTATTCAACTAAGAGAGGCAGGGTTAAGCTTAAGGTCCTCCAACGGCTGCTGGAGAACAGGCTCTTCGTGAAAGCCGAGAAGTGCGTGTTCCACTCCGCCTCCGTGGAGTTCCTTGGCCACATCGTAGAGAAGGGGCTCGTCCGCACTGACCCCAGGAAGACCCGAGCGGTGGAGGAGTGGGCACGGCCCACTAACAGGACGCAACTCCAGCACTTCCTGGGGTTTGCAAACTTCTACCGGCGCTTCATCAGGGGGTTCAGCCGTGTGGCCGCCCCCCTCACTGCACTCACCTCCAACCTCCGCCCCTTCTCCTGGACCACGGAGGCAGAAGCCGCCTTTTGGCCCTGAAGAGGCTGTTCACAACGGCTCCGGTGCTCGCCCACCCGGACCCGTGCAGGCAGTTCATCGTGGAGGTGGACGCATCGGACACGGGCATCGGAGCCGTCCTCTCCCAGCGGTCGGAGGAGGACCAGAAGATCCACCCGTGCGCCTTCTTCTCCCGGCGTTTCAGTCCTGCGGAGAAGAATTACGACATCGGCAACAGGGAGTTGCTGGCCGTCCACGCCGCCCTAGAGGAGTGGAGACACTGGCTGGAGGGAGCAGGGCAGCCGTTCATCGTATGGTCCGATCACAAGAACCTGACCTACGTGCGGACGGCTAAGAGGCTCAACCCCAGGCAGGCGCGCTGGGCTCTCTTCTTCAGCCGGTTCGACTTCACCCTCACCTACCGCCCGGGCACCAATAACGTCAGGGCAGACGCCCTCTCCCGTCTGTTTCCCGAGGGGTCCCATGACGCCCCAGACACCATCCTTCCCCCGGACCGGGTGGTGGGTGTCGTCACCTGGGCCATCGAATCGGTGGTGAGAAGGGCCCGGCGCGCCCAGCCCGACCCAGGCAATGGACCCCGGAACCGGCTATTTGTGCCTCCCTGTGTCCGGCCCCAGGTGCTGGAGTGGGGCCACTCCAGCCATCTTGCCTGCCACCCCGGTGTCTACTGAACGGCGGCCTTCATCCGCAGGGGTTTCTGGTGGCCCACCATGGAGGCAGACACCAGAGAGTTCGTGGCAGCCTGCACCACCTGCACCCGCAGCAAGGCTCTCCATCGCCCTCCAGCAGGTCTCCTGCGCCCCCTTCCTGTCCCCGGCCGACCTTGGTCCCACATTGCAATGGACTTTGTAACTGGCCTCCCCGTGTCGCAAGGCAATGACACCATTCTGACCATTGTCGACCGGTTTTCCAAGGCCGTTCACTTTGTTGCCCTCACCAAACTCCCCTCTGCAGCCGAGACGGCGGACCTTCTCGTCTCCCACTTCGTCCGACCCCATGGGATTCCCCTGGACATTGTCTCTGACCGTGGTCCCCAGTTCACTTCGAAGGTATGGCAGGCCTTCTGTAAGGGGATTGGGGCCACGGTCAGCCTCTCCTCCGGGTATCACCCCCAGACCAATGGGCAGGCAGAGCGGGCCAATCAAGCCCTGGAGGCGGCTTTGCGTTGTGTTACCACCAGCAACCCCGCCTCCTGGAGCAAGTACCTGCCCTGGGTGGAGTACTCGCTCAACTCCATGGAGAGTTCGGCTACCGGTTTGTCCCCCTTCGAGTGTTCTCTTGGCTATCAACCTCCTCTGTTCCCCCATCAGGAGTTGGAGGTGGCGGTCCCGTCCACGAGGGCCCATCTCCGCCGATGTCGGCGCGTTTGGAAGACTGCCCGGGCCGCTATGTTGCGAGCTACAGAGCGGGCCCGGCGCAGCGCCAACCGGCGGAGAGTGCCGGCTCCAGCTTATCGACCTGGCCAGAAGGTATGGCTCCTGGCCCGGGACCTGCCCTTCCCTACCCTCAACCGGAAGCTGGCTCCCCGCTACGTCGGTCCCTACACCATCGACCGCATCGTCAACCCTTCGGCGGTGCGTCTCCATCTCCCTACCTCACTCAAGATCCATCCCGTCTCCATGTCTCGCGCCTCAAACCGGTAGCCACCAGCCCCCTGTCTCCCCCTGTCCAAGCTCCTCCACCCCCCAGGGTCCTCGACGGTGGTGACATGGTCTGGGATGTCGACCAGCTGCTCGCCGTACGCAGCTGGGGGCGTGGGTACCAATACCTGGTGGACTGGGTTGGCTATGGGCCCGAGGACCGCAGCTGGGTTCCCCGGTCCTACCTGGCCGACCCCGCACTCCTGGAGGAGTTCTATCGGGCCCACCCCAACGCCATCGGACGGTCGCCCGGTGTCTCCCGTAGGAGGGGGGGTCCTGTTGTGGTGACACCGCCCCGAGCTGCCTCCCCGGCACGTTCAAGCCACTCCCCCAGCTCGGACGTGCCGGAAACATCCGAGCGCTCGGCTCGCGCTCTGAGGAGACGAGCGCTGCACTGCACCAGGTGTTTGCCATCATCCATCAGGCACACCTGTGGCAATCAGGCAGCCTTCTACAAGAAGCCTCCCAGAACGTCTCTCTGTGCTTCGACGTACTGAACCCTGCGGTAAAGTTCTGACAAGCCCTCCAGCGTTCCTTGCATTCTGTTTATTCCCCAGTGTCTTATCTTCGTGTCTCTGTTTCCTCCCAAGACTCTCCCTCCGCGATTTCCACGGCTCCCCGCGTCTCCCTCGTCCCCAGCGACCTTCACGTTTTCTCCCCGGACCTCTCCTGCGGTCTCCCCCCTTGTCCCTCTATCTGGACCCCTCCCTTCCGACTCGACTTCCCGGATCTCGGACCTGGACTTTCTCGGACAACCCCTCTTGGATCACGGACTGGACTTTCTTGCCAGGTGCACGCACATTTTTTCAACACCTCCTGGTCATTTACATACCGCACCACACATAGGCTAAAAACACTCACGCATAGTTATACACGCAAACCACGGGACACCACACATAGTTTATTCACACATCCCACTAACAGAACGCCTTTTTCACCATACATTTCCCTCCCACAATAAAACGACCGGGCGGCATCTCGGTGGCCTTCTAAGGCTCGTAAAAATCAAATTAACAATCGAAAAAATAGCCAACATTAGTCCAACTCACCGAACAGCGGGCGACGTAGTTCTGCCGGACTCCGTCGAAAAGAGAAAATGGAGCTCCGCCTCTAAATATAAACTGGGAAATATGACACCACCTCCGGTAGATGGCACGCTCTCCGGAAAAGGCGGCCCCCCACGCCGTTGTCACGGGAAACGTGACGCGACATCCGGCAAACGCGCGCCCTCCCCACAGACGGAAAAAAACAGAAAGGGGGAGGAAAAAAAGAAAAAAAAAAGAAAAAAAGGGACAGTGTGTTTTTTCCAGAGACGGGTTAGGGTTAGAGTTATAGGACCGTGTGTCCGAGGAAAGTGACGTGTTGTTGACAAAATTGGAGTTTGGAGAGACTAGCTTGGTGACCTTCTTGGGCCAGATGGCGTAAGAGAGAGACCGAGTCACGGCTGCACTGCGTTGTGGTGGGGGCACAAAGCAGGAGGTCGTCGACGTACTGCCATAGGGTTGAGCCGCGCGTCAGCGTAAGTGTGCTAAGGCTGTCTCGAAGCGCCCCGTTGTAGATCGTGGGGCTTTCACAATCGCCCTGACACAGCCTTGTCCATGTGACCGTCAAATAGGAACGCAAACCAGAACTGGCCGTCAGGATGAACAGGGACGCTGAAGAAAGCGTTGGCAAGGTCCACAACGGTAAACCGCCGTGCAGAAGGGGGAACCTGAGACATAAGGGTGTAGGGATTGGGGATGCAGGGCGTGCGGGCCCTGACAGCTGCATTTACTGCCTGAAGGTCTTGAACGAACCTCCATTCAGTGGGCTGTCCGGGTGGGCGTATCTTCTTCGCGGGGAAGATGGGAGTGGAAACCGGGGAGGTGGGGCAAGGGACAATTATGCCCTTGACACGCAAGGCATTGAATACAGGGCAGATGCCATTAACCGCTTCCGGTTTCAAAGGGTACTGAGGTTGGTGGGGACGGAAGTCGGATTTCGGGGTAATGATGACGGGCTCACAATTACGTATGAGACCTACATCCTATTTCCCGTCAGCCCAAAGATGGGAGGGGATGTTGTGAAGCTGCGGAGCAAGTGCAGTGTGTGTGTGTGTGTATGGGCCTCAGTCACTGACGGTGAGGGGGCGGACAGAGCCAACATTCGTGGCGTCACCGCAACGGTGGCGCTGACGTCTACCCGGTATAATTTTAGTGAGGGGTACCAGTCGCGTGAAGAGTCGGCGGGAAGCCAATCTGACGCCAGAGAAGCTTGTCGCGCGAGTGGACCCGTATCTGTCCACTGGGAACCCCGTGGTTTTACCAAGGAGACGTGCGGGACCGAGTCATCAACCAAAAACAACGCAGTTTGGTCGTTGTCTAATGTACACGTGACATGAGCGGTGCAGTGTAGGTTGTCCGCTGTCATGTAGGTCGATGCGTCCCCTGTTGTGGTGTGTGAGCAAGGGAGCAGAGCCACTGTGTGTATTGGGAGGCGGTAGGAGCCCACATGTAGACCCGTAGAGGGAGGGCGGGGTTATGTGTATGCAAAAAAATATTCGCTGCTGGTAACGAAGTGATGTACAGCCCTGATGAGGTGGAAACAACAGAGATGCCCAGTTGGATCATGCCATCTGTATCCAGCAAATTAAATGGGCAGTTATCAGAAATTAAAACAGGCAATTTTGTTGATGAGCTGTCATCCAGGCAAACAAGCGCACAGGAATGGATAATGGCTCCGTGACACACCTACCACTCGCAACAGTGGAGAGGACCGTTTGGCCGCTCCGTGTTAACCGTGGCCGGCCGATAGGCGGTTCTCACCACCGTTCGTGTGGCTCCCGTGTCTAACAAGAAAGGCAGCTCAGCATTTGCAAGACGCAAGGTTATCATTGGCAGTTTTCGGAAAGCTAGCTCATGAGATACATACTGTCCAACTGGGGAAGCTAACAGCAAAGCAGAGTCTTCATTGCAAATCAGTGTATTTGGTTGTGTCTGTGCATTCATACGACCTGATGTGGCAGCAGATGTGTCCAGGACCCCCTCCTCCTCCTCCCGTGTCGCCTGTCAGTCCGAACTCCGGTATGAGCCTCCCCGTGGGGCCCACTGGTTGTGAGGTCCGTTGCTCCATCCTCGGCCTCTTCCGCGCCTTTGGTTGATGCCCTTGACGGAGTGGACAGTCTTCAGCCCAGTGACCGGGCTGGCCACATGTGAAGCAGCAGTCGTCACCCGGTTGGGGGCCGCTGGGCTGGGCGTGTTGTCACGGGTTCTGACATCGTGAACGGTCCCCGGGTCTGTCCTGTTGCACAGGTTAGTAGGGTGAAGGAAGCCGCTGCGGCACCATGGAGGAGAGAGAGAGAGGTGCGATGTTTGTCCTGAGCCTGCCTTGCCTTCTGTTCTTCTTCCTTTTTCTGCATTTGATCGTGGGCATGATCAGCATGTCTCAGCAAGTCTTCCAGTCGTCTCTTTCCGTATCCTACGCAGTGTGTTTCTATGGCTTTCCTAACTCCGTCCTGCAGGCCGACCAGGAAATGTTTGCAGAGGTGAGTGTTGTGGTTACACCGCCCCGAGCTGCCTCCCCGGCACGTTCAAGCCACTCCCCCAGCTCGGACGTGCCGGAAACATCCCAGCGCTCGGCTCGCGCTCTGAGGAGACGAGCGCTGCACTGCACCAGGTGTTTGCCATCATCCATCAGGCACACCTGTGGAAATCAGGCAGCCTTCTACAAGAAGCCTCCCAGAACGTCTCTCTGTGCTTCGACGTACTGAACCCTGAGGTAAAGTTCTGACAAGCCCTCCAGCGTTCCTTGCATTCTGTTTATTCCCCAGTGTCTTATCTTCGTGTCTCTGTTTCCTCCCAAGACTCTCCCTCCGCGATTTCCGCATCTCCCTCGTCCCCAGCGACCTTCACGTTTTCTCCCCGGACCTCTCCTGCGATCTCCCCCCTTGTCCCTCTATCTGGACCCCTCCCTTCGGACTCGACTTCCCGGATCTCGGACCTGGACTTTCTCGGACAAACCCTCTTGGATCACGGACTGGACTTTCTTGCCAGGTGCACGCACATTTTTTCAACACCTCCTGGTCATTTACATACCACACCACACATAGGCTAAAAACACTCACGCATAGTTATACACGCAAACCACGGGACACCACACATAGTTTATTCACACATCCCACTAACAGAACGCCTTTTTCACCATACATTTCCCTCCCACAATAAAACCCCCCTTTGTAGATTTAGAAGTCATCTCGTGTCTGTCTGTCTTGGGTTTCGCCACACGGGTCAGGTTCTGGTGCGCGAGCACAACAGAACGTCGGAGCCATTATGGACCCAGGCAAACCCAAGGAGCGGACGGTCCCTGTGACGCCCCAGAGCCCCGTCCCCCTAGAGGCAGTAGTAAGAAGTCACAGTTGCCAACTTGCCTCTCTCCGCTCAGAGCTTACTACTGCCTTCACCCGTGTCACCGGAGAGGTCAGCGATCTTCAGTCCGGCTCCCAGGCCGCGACGAGCGCGTTAGATGCCCTCACCGCGCAGATCCCTGCACTCTCCACAGCGGTCTCCAGGATGAGTGACCACCCTGCCCTGGCCTCGGTCTCTGCCCCCAGCTCGGCCTTCTGTTTCCCCGTTCCTGGTCCCGACGTTCCCCCTCCTCCGAGTCAACCCCCACTGGACCCCTGGTGCGAGCCTAACCTCCCCTGCCCGAAGGCCTTCGGTGGGGAGTTCGAGCTGTGCAGGGGTTTCCTTGGTCAGTGTGAGCTCCTGTTCAAACACCAGCCAGCCAGGTATAGGACAGGAGAGACCAAGGCAGCCCTTGTCATGTCCCTCCTCACCGGCAAAGCCCTCAGCTGGGCCATAGCGGCGGTAGGCCATACCGAGCAGCTCGCCTCGGACTATTGTGCCTTCCGCCGCGAGTTCAATCTGGTGTTCGACCACCCAGCTGACGGGCAGGACGCTGCCGGCCGCCTCCATTCCATCCAACAGGGAGCCAGGTCGGTGGCAGATTATTCCTTGGAGGTAAGGATACTCGCGGCAGACAGTGGGTGGGATGACACTGCGCTCAAGTGCGCGTACAGGAGGGGGCTGAGCGACCCCATCAAAGATCTCATCGTTCGGGACCGCCCTGCCTTCTTCAACGAGCTCGTCACCCTCGCCCTCCAGATGGACGAACGGCTGCAGGAGCGGCGCCAGGAACGCGCCCCTCGCGCTGGCCCCTCCCATAGACCAACCCCCGTCCGCTCTACCGGTGCCTTCCCTGGGTCAGCGTCCCGTGGGCTCTCTCCACCCTCACACTCCCCCTCGCAACCCTGGGTGGCTTCTGGATCCAGGCCGGAGGAGGAGCCCATGCAGTTGGGTCGGTCACGGCTCCCGCTGGAGGTTAGGGAGCAGAGGATGCGTGGCCACCTCTGCCTCTACTGCGGGAGGTCGGGCCACTACATCAAGGCCTGCCCGACTCGCCCAAAAAGGCCCGGCTCACTAGTGAGGGGTGTCCTAGTGAGCCTGACGACCCTTCCTCAGCCCCAGCCCAAGAAGGAGCACAACCACCTTTTTCCGGTCACTCTCACCTGGGGTAACGACTCACTGTCTGTTGGTGCACTCCTGGATTTGGGGGCGGACGAGTGTTTGATGGACATCTCGCTGGCCCGGCAGGCCGGCATTCCACTCGTCCCCCTAGACACACCCCTCACAGCCCAAGCCCTAGATGGTCGTTCACTTGGTAAGATCACACATAGCACTGCTTCCCTCACCCTCACCCTTTCGGGTAATCACGTGGAAGCTATCCGTTTCTTGGTTTTGCACGCCCCCACAGCGCCCCTGGTGTTAGGAAGACCGTGGTTGGAACGGCACGATCCCTACATCTCTTGGTCTACTGGGCGGATTTTGGGTTGGAGCGTTGCGTGTCATGCCAACTGCCTTCGCTCCGCCCACTCCCCGTCCAGCGGCCTCAGACCCGTGCCTCCTCCCACGGATCTCACTGGTGTTCCTCCCATTTATCACGATTTAGCCCCTGTATTTAGTAAAGACAGTGCACTTTCCCTCCCCCCTCACCGTCCCTATGATTGTGCCATAGATCTCTTTCCCGGGGCCGCCCTTCCCACCGGTCGGTTGCATAACCTCTCCGTCCCGGAGAAGGAGGCTATGCGCAATTATATCACAGAGATCCTGGCCTCAGGAATCATAAGGCCCTCGTCTTCCCCGGTGGCAGCGGACTTCTTTTTTGTGGCAAAGAAGGAGGGCAGCCTGAGGCCTTACATAGATTATCGAATGCTACATAACATCACGGTGAAAAATAAATATCCACTCCCCCTTATGAGTTCCACGTTCGAGCTACTCACTCACGCCACGGTGTTCACGAAGCTGGACCTGCGCAGCGCATACCACCTGGTGCGCATCCGGGAAGGGGATGAATGGAAGACGGCCTTCAACACCCACCTAAGGCATTTCGAATACCTCGTTATGCCCTTCGGCCTCACCAACGCCCCGGCCGTCTTCCAGGCGTTGGTCAACGACGTGCTCCGGGAAATGCTGAACACGTTCGCGGTGGTGTACCTGGATGACATCCTCGTGTTCTACAGGACTGAGGAGGAACACCACCAGCATGTCCGCCTGGTCCTCCAACGGCTGCTGGAGAACAGGCTCTTCGTGAAAGCCGAGAAGTGCGTGTTCCACTCCGCCTCCGTGGAGTTCCTTGGCCACATCGTGGAGAAGGGGCTCGTCCGCACTGACCCCAGGAAGACCCGAGCGGTGGAGGAGTGGGCACGGCCCACTAACAGGATGCAACTCCAGCGCTTCCTGGGGTTTGCAAACTTCTACCGGCGCTTCATCAGGGGGTTCAGCCGTGTGGCCGCCCCCCTCACTGCACTCACCTCCAACCTCCGCCCCTTCTCCTGGACCTCGGAGGCAGAAGCCGCCTTTTGGCCCTGAAGAGGCTGTTCACAACGGCTCCGGTGCTCGCCCACCCGGACCCGTGCAGGCAGTTCATCGTGGAGGTGGACGCATCGGACACGGGCATCGGAGCCGTCCTCTCCCAGCGGTCGGAGGAGGACCAGAAGATCCACCCGTGCGCCTTCTTCTCCCGGCGTTTCAGTCCTGCGGAGAAGAATTACGACATCGGCAACAGGGAGTTGCTGGCCGTCCACGCCGCCCTAGAGGAGTGGAGACACTGGCTGGAGGGAGCAGGGCAGCCGTTCATCGTATGGTCCGATCACAAGAACCTGACCTACGTGCGGACGGCTAAGAGGCTCAACCCCAGGCAGGCGCGCTGGGCTCTCTTCTTCAGCCGGTTCGACTTCACCCTCACCTACCGCCCGGGCACCAAGAACGTCAGGGCAGACGCCTCTCCCGTCTGTTTCCCGAGGGGTCCCCTGACGCCCCAGACACCATCCTTCCCCCGGCCCGGGTGGTGGGTGTCGTCACCTGGGCCGTCGGTGGTGAGAAGGGCCCAGCGCGCCCAACCCGACCCACGCAATGGACCCCGGAACCGGCTATTTGTGCCTCCCTGTGTCCGGCCCCAGGTGCTGGAGTGGGGCCACTCCAGCCATCTTGCTTGCCACCCCGGTGTCTACCGAACGGCGGCCTTCATCCGCAGGGGTTTCTGGTGGCCCACCATGGAGGCAGACACCAGAGAATTCGTGGCAGCCTGCACCACCTGCGCCCGCAGCAAGGCTCTCCATCGCCCTCCAGCAGGTCTCCTGCGCCCCCTTCCTGTCCCCGGCCGACCTTGGTCCCACATTGCCTTGGACTTTGTAACTGGCCTCCCCGTGTCGCAAGGCAATGACACCATTCTGACCATTGTCGACCGGTTTTCCAAGGCCGTCCCCTTTGTTGCCCTCACCAAACTCCCCTCTGCAGCCGAGACGGCGGACCTTCTCGTCTCCCACTTCGTCCGACCCCATGGGATTCCCCTGGACATTGTCTCTGACCGTGGTCCCCAGTTCACTTCGAAGGTATGGCAGGCCTTCTGTAAGGGGATTGGGGCCACGGTCAGCCTCTCCTCCGGGTATCACCCCCAGACCAATGGGCAGGCAGAGCGGGCCAATCAAGCCCTGGAGGCGGCTTTGCGTTGCGTTACCACCAGCAACCCCGCCTCCTGGAGCAAGTACCTGCCCTGGGTGGAGTACTCGTTCAACTCCATGGAGAGTTCGGCTACCGGTTTGTCCCCCTTCGAGTGTTCTCTTGGCTATCAACCTCCTCTGTTCCCCCATCAGGAGTTGGAGGTGGCGGTCCCGTCCACGAAGGCCCATCTCGTTTGGAAGACCGCCCGGGCCGCTCTGTTGCGAGCTACAGAGCGGGCCCGGCGCAGCGCCAACCGGCGGAGAGTGCCGGCTCCAGCTTATCGACCTGGCCAGAAGGTATGGCTCCTGGCCCGGGACCTGCCCTTCCCTACCATCAACCGGAAGCTGGCTCCCCGCTACGTCGGTCCCTACACCATCGACCGCATCGTCAACCCTTCGGCGGTGCGTCTCCATCTCCCTACCTCACTCAAGATCCATCCCGTCTTCCATGTCTCGCGCCTCAAACCGGTAGCCACCAGCCCCCTGTCTCCCCCTGTCCAAGCTCCTCCACCCCCCAGGATCCTCGACGGTGGTGACATGGTCTGGGATGTCGACCAGCTGCTCGCCGTACGCCGCCGGGGGCGTGGGTACCAATACCTGGTGGACTTGGTTGGCTATGGGCCCGAGGACCGCAGCTGGGTTCCCCGGTCCTACCTGGCCGACCCCGCACTCCTGGAGGAGTTCTATCGGGCCCACCCCAACGCCATCGGACGGTCGCCCGGTGTCTCCCGTAGGAGGGGGGGTCCTGTTGTGGTTACACCGCCCCGAGCTGCCTCCCCGGCACGTTCAAGCCCCTCCCCCAGCTCGGACGTGCCGGAAACATCCCGAGCGCTGCACTGCACCAGGTGTTTGCCATCATCCATCAGGCACACCTGTGGCAATCAGGCAGCCTTCTACAAGAAGCCTCCCAGAACGTCTCTCTGTGCTTCGACGTACTGAACCCTGAGGTAAAGTTCTGACAAGCCCTCCAGCGTTCCTTGCATTCTGTTTATTCCCCAGTGTCTTATCTTCGTGTCTCTGTTTCCTCCCAAGACTCTCCTACCGCGATTTCCGCATCTCCCTCGTCCCCAGCGACCTTCACGTTTTCTCCCCGGACCTCTCCTGCGATCTCCCCCCTTGTCCCTCTATCTGGACCCCTCCCTTCGGACTCGACTTCCCGGATCTCGGACCTGGACTTTCTCGGACAACCCCTCTTGGATCACGGACTGGACTTTCTTGCCAGGTGCACGCACATTTTTTCAACACCTCCTGGTCATTTACATACCACACCACACATAGGCTAAAAACACTCACGCATAGTTATACACGCAAACCACGGGACACCACACATAGTTTATTCACACATCCCACTAACAGAACGCCTTTTTCACCATACATTTCCCTCCCACAATAAAACCCCCCTTTGTAGATTTAGAAGTCATCTCGTGTCTGTCTGTCTTGGGTTTCGCCACACGGGTCAGGTTCTGGTGCGCGAGCACAACAGAACGTCGGAGCCATTATGGACCCAGGCAAACCCAAGGAGCGGACGGTCCCTGTGACGCCCCAGAGCCCCGTCCCCCTAGAGGCAGTAGTAAGAAGTCACAGTTGCCAACTTGCCTCTCTCCGCTCAGAGCTTACTACTGCCTTCACCCGTGTCACCGGAGAGGTCAGCGATCTTCAGTCCGGCTCCCAGGCCGCGACGAGCGCGTTAGATGCCCTCACCGAGCAGATCCCTGCACTCTCCACAGCGGTCTCCTGGATGAGTGACAACCCTGCCCTGGCCTCGGTCTCTGCCTCCAGCTCGGCCTTCTGTTTCCCCGTTCCTGGTCCCGACGTTCCCCCTCCTCCGAGTCAACCCCCACTGGACCCCTGGTGCGAGCCTAACCTCCCCTGCCCGAAGGCCTTCGGTGGGGAGTTCGAGCTGTGCAGGGGTTTCCTTGGTCAGTGTGAGCTCCTGTTCAAACACCAGCCAGCCAGGTATAGGACAGGAGAGACCAAGGTAGCCCTTGTCATGTCCCTCCTCACCGGCAAAGCCCTCAGCTGGGCCATAGCGGCGGTAGGCCATACCGAGCAGCTCGCCTCGGACTATTGTGCCTTCCGCCGCGAGTTCAATCTGGTGTTCGACCACCCAGCTGACGGGCAGGACGCTGCCGGCCGCCTCCATTCCATCCAACAGGGAGCCAGGTCGGTGGCAGATTATTCCTTGGAGGTAAGGATACTCGCGGCAGACAGTGGGTGGGATGACACTGCGCTCAAGTGCGCGTACAGGAGGGGGCTGAGCGACCCCATCAAAGATCTCATCGTTCGGGACCGCCCTGCCTTCTTCAACGAGCTCGTCACCCTCGCCCTCCAGATGGACGAACGGCTGCAGGAGCGGCGCCAGGAACGCGCCCCTCGCGCTGGCCCCTCCCATAGACCAACCCCCGTCCGTTCTACCGGTGCCTTCCCTGGGTCAGCGTCCCGTGGGCTCTCTCCACCCTCACACTCCCCCTCGCAACCCTGGGTGGCTTCTGGATCCAGGCCGGAGGAGGAGCCCATGCAGTTGGGTCGGTCACGGCTCCCGCTGGAGGTTAGGGAGCAGAGGATGCGTGGCCACCTCTGCCTCTACTGCGGGAGGTCGGGCCACTACATCAAGGCCTGCCCGACTCGCCCAAAAAGGCCCGGCTCACTAGTGAGGGGTGTGCTAGTGAGCCTGACGACCCTTCCTCAGCCCCAGCCCAAGAAGGAGCACAACCACCTTTTTCCGGTCACTCTCACCTGGGGTAACGACTCACTGTCTGTTGGTGCACTCCTGGATTCGGGGGCGGACGAGTTTTTGATGGACATCTCGCTGGCCCGGCAGGCCGGCATTCCACTCGTCCCCCTAGACACACCCCTCACAGCCCAAGCCCTAGATGGTCGTTCACTTGGTAAGATCACACATAGCACTGCTTCCCTCACCCTCACCCTTTCGGGTAATCACGTGGAAGCTATCCGTTTCTTGGTTTTGCACGCCCCCACAGCGCCCCTGGTGTTAGGAAGACCGTGGTTGGAACGGCACGATCCCTACATCTCTTGGTCTACTGGGCGGATTTTGGGTTGGAGCGTTGCGTGTCATGCCAACTGCCTTCGCTCCGCCCACTCCCCGTCCAGCGGCCTCAGACCCGTGCCTCCTCCCACGGATCTCACTGGTGTTCCTCCCATTTATCACGATTTAGCCCCTGTATTTAGTAAAGACAGTGCACTTTCCCTCCCCCCTCACCGTCCCTATGATTGTGCCATAGATCTCTTTCCCGGGGCCGCCCTTCCCACCGGTCGGTTGCATAACCTCTCCGTCCCGGAGAAGGAGGCTATGCGCAATTATATCACAGAGTCCCTGGCCTCAGGAATCATAAGGCCCTCGTCTTCCCCGGTGGCAGCGGACTTCTTTTTTGTGGCAAAGAAGGAGGGCAGCCTGAGGCCTTACATAGATTATCGAATGCTACATAACATCACGGTGAAAAATACATATCCACTCCCCCTTATGAGTTCCACGTTCGAGCCACTCACTCACGCCACGGTGTTCACGAAGCTGGACCTGCGCAGCGCGTACCACCTGGTGCGCATCCGGGAAGGGGATGAATGGAAGACGGCCTTCAACACCCACCTAAGGCATTTCGAATACCTCGTTATGCCCTTCGGCCTCACCAACGCCCCGGCCGTCTTCCAGGCGTTGGTCAACGACGTGCTCCGGGACATGCTGAACACGTTCGCGGTGGTGTACCTGGATGACATCCTCGTGTTCTCCAGGACTGAGAAGGAACACCACCAGCATGTCCGCCTGGTCCTCCAACGGCTGCTGGAGAACAGGCTCTTCGTGAAAGCCGAGAAGTGCGTGTTCCACTCCGCCTCCGTGGAGTTCCTTGGCCACATCGTGGAGAAGGGGCTCGTCCGCACTGACCCCAGGCAGACCCGAGCGGTGGAGGAGTGGGCACGGCCCACTAACAGGACGCAACTCCAGCGCTTCCTGGGGTTTGCAAACTTCTACCGGCGCTTCATCAGGGGGTTCAGCCGTGTGGCCGCCCCCCTCACTGCACTCACCTCCAACCTCCGCCCCTTCTCCTGGACCACGGAGGCAGAAGCCGCCTTTTGGCCCTGAAGAGGCTGTTCACAACGGCTCCGGTGCTCGCCCACCCGGACCCGTGCAGGCAGTTCATCGTGGAGGTGGACGCATCGGACACGGGCATCGGAGCCGTCCTCTCCCAGCGGTCGGAGGAGGACCAGAAGATCCACCCGTGCGCCTTCTTCTCCCGGCGTTTCAGTCCTGCGGAGAAGAATTACGACATCGGCAACAGGGAGTTGCTGGCCGTCCACGCCGCCCTAGAGGAGTGGAGACACTGGCTGGAGGGAGCAGGGCAGCCGTTCATCGTATGGTCCGATCACAAGAACCTGACCTACGTGCGGACGGCTAAGAGGCTCAACCCCAGGCAGGCGCGCTGGGCTCTCTTCTTCAGCCGGTTCGACTTCACCCTCACCTACCGCCCGGGCACCAATAACGTCAGGGCAGACGCCCTCTCCCGTCTGTTTCCCGAGGGGTCCCATGACGCCCCAGACACCATCCTTCCCCCGGACCGGGTGGTGGGTGTCGTCACCTGGGCCATCGAATCGGTGGTGAGAAGGGCCCGGCGCGCCCAGCCCGACCCAGGCAATGGACCCCGGAACCGGCTATTTGTGCCTCCCTGTGTCCGGCCCCAGGTGCTGGAGTGGGGCCACTCCAGCCATCTTGCCTGCCACCCCGGTCTCTACTGAACGGCGGCCTTCATCCGCAGGGGTTTCTGGTGGCCCACCATGGAGGCAGACACCAGAGAGTTCGTGGCAGCCTGCACCACCTGCGCCCGCAGCAAGGCTCTCCATCGCCCTCCAGCAGGTCTCCTGCGCCCCCTTCCTGTCCCCGGCCGACCTTGGTCTCACATTGCAATGGACTTTGTAACTGGCCTCCCCGTGTCGCAAGGCAATGACACCATTCTGACCATTGTCGACCGGTTTTCCAAGGCCGTCCACTTTGTTGCCCTCACCAAACTCCCCTCTGCAGCCGAGACGGCGGACCTTCTCGTCTCCCACTTCGTCCGACCCCATGGGATTCCCCTAGACATTGTCTCTGACCGTGGTCCCCAGTTCACTTCGAAGGTATGGCAGGCCTTCTGTAAGGGGATTGGGGCCACGGTCAGCCTCTCCTCCGGGTATCACCCCCAGACCAATGGGCAGGCAGAGCGGATCAATCAAGCCCTGGAGGCGGCTTTGCGTTGTGTTACCACCATCAACCCCGCCTCCTGGAGCAAGTACCTGCCCTGGGTGGAGTACTCGCTCAACTCCATGGAGAGTTCGGCTACCGGTTTGTCCCCCTTCGAGTGTTCTCTTGGCTATCAACCTCCTCTGTTCCCCCATCAGGAGTTGGAGGTGGCGGTCCCGTCCACGAGGGCCCATCTCCGCCGATGTCGGCGCGTTTTGAAGACCGCCCGGGCCGCTCTGTTGCGAGCTACAGAGCGGGCCCGGCGCAGCGCCAACCGGCGGAGAGTGCCGGCTCCAGCTTATCGACCTGGCCAGAAGGTATGGCTCCTGGCCCGGGACCTGCCCTTCCCTACCCTCAACCGGAAGCTGGCTCCCCGCTACGTCGGTCCCTACACCATCGACCGCATCGTCAACCCTTCGGCGGTGCGTCTCCATCTCCCTACCTCACTCAAGATCCATCCCGTCTCCATGTCTCGCGCCTCAAACCGGTAGCCACCAGCCCCCTGTCTCCCCCTGTCCAAGCTCCTCCACCCCCCAGGGTCCTCGACGGTGGTGACATGGTCTGGGATGTCGACCAGCTGCTCGCCGTACGCAGCTGGGGGCGTGGGTACCAATACCTGGTGGACTGGGTTGGCTATGGGCCCGAGGACCGCAGCCTGGTTCCCCGGTCCTACCTGGCCGACCCCGCACTCTTGGAGGAGTTCTATCGGGCCCACCCCAACGCCATCGGACGGTCGCCCGGTGTCTCCCGTAGGAGGGGGGGTCCTGTTGTGGTGACACCGCCCCGAGCTGCCTCCCCGGCACGTTCAAGCCACTCCCCCAGCTCGGACGTGCCGGAAACATCCGAGCGCTCGGCTCGCGCTCTGAGGAGACGAGCGCTGCACTGCACCAGGTGTTTGCCATCATCCATCAGGCACACCTGTGGCAATCAGGCAGCCTTCTACAAGAAGCCTCCCAGAACGTCTCTCTGTGCTTCGACGTACTGAACCCTGCGGTAAAGTTCTGACAAGCCCTCCAGTGTTCCTTGCATTCTGTTTATTCCCCAGTGTCTTATCTTCGTGTCTCTGTTTCCTCCCAAGACTCTCCCTCCGCGATTTCCACGGCTCCCCGCGTCTCCCTCGTCCCCAGCGACCTTCACGTTTTCTCCCCGGACCTCTCCTGCGATCTCCCCCCTTGTCCCTCTATCTGGACCCCTCCCTTCCGACTCGACTTCCCGGATCTCGGACCTGGACTTTCTCGGACAACCCCTCTTGGATCACGGACTGGACTTTCTTGCCAGGTGCACGCACATTTTTTCAACACCTCCTGGTCATTTACATACCGCACCACACATAGGCTAAAAACACTCACGCATAGTTATACACGCAAACCACGGGACACCACACATAGTTTATTCACACATCCCACTAACAGAACGCCTTTTTCACCATACATTTCCCTCCCACAATAAAACGACCGGGCGGCATCTCGGTGGCCTTCTAAGGCTCGTAAAAATCAAATTAACAATCGAAAAAATAGCCAACATTAGTCCAACTCACCGAACAGCGGGCGACGTAGTTCTGCCGGACTCCGTCGAAAAGAGAAAATGGAGCTCCGCCTCTAAATATAAACTGGGAAATATGACACCACCTCCGGTAGATGGCACGCTCTCCGGAAAAGGCGGCCCCCCACGCCGTTGTCACGGGAAACGTGACGCGACATCCGGCAAACGCGCGCCCTCCCCACAGACGGAAAAAAACAGAAAGGGGGAGGAAAAAAAGAAAAAAAAAAGAAAAAAAGGGACAGTGTGTTTTTTCCAGAGACGGGTTAGGGTTAGAGTTATAGGACCGTGTGTCCGAGGAAAGTGACGTGTTGTTGACAAAATTGGAGTTTGGAGAGACTAGCTTGGTGACCTTCTTGGGCCAGATGGCGTAAGAGAGAGACCGAGTCACGGCTGCACTGCGTTGTGGTGGGGGCACAAAGCAGGAGGTCGTCGACGTACTGCCATAGGGTTGAGCCGCGCGTCAGCGTAAATGTGCTAAGGCTGTCTCGAAGCGCCCCGTTGTAGATCGTGGGGCTTTCACAATAGCCCTGACACAGCCTTGTCCATGTGACCGTCAAATAGGAACGCAAACCAGAACAGGGACGCTGAAGAAAGCGTTGGCAAGGTCCACAACGGTAAACCGCCGTGCAGAAGGGGGAACCTGAGACATAAGGGTGTAGGGATTGGGGACGCAGGGCGTGCGAGCCCTGACAGCTGCATTTACTGCCTGAAGGTCTTGAACGAACCTCCATTCAGTGGGCTGTCCAGGTGGGCGTATCTTCTTCACGGGGAAGATGGGAATGGAAACCGGGTAGGTGGGGCAAGGGACAATTATGCCCTTGACACGCAAGGCATTGAATACAGGGCAGATGCCATTAACCGCTTCCGGTTTCAAAGGGTACTGAGGTTGGTGGGGACGGAAGTCGGATTTCGGGGTAATGATGACGGGCTCACAATTATGTATGAGACCTACATCCTATTTCCCGTCAGCCCAAATATGGGAGGGGATGTTGTGAAGCTGCGGAGCAAGTGCAGTGTGTGTGTGTGTGTGTGTGTGTGTGTGTGTGTGTGTGTGTGTGTGTGTGTGTGTGTGTGTGTGTGTGTGTGTGTGTGTGTGTGTGTGTGTGTGTGTATGGGCCTCAGTCACTGATGGTGAGGGGGCGGAAAGAGCCAACATTCGTGGCGCCACCGTTGCGGTGACGCCACGAATGTGAGGGGGACCAGTCGTGTGAAGAGTCGGCGGGAAGCCAATCTGACGCCAGAGAAGCTTGTCGCGCGAGTGGACCCGTATCTGTCCACTGGGAACCCCGTCGTTTTACCAAGGAGACGTGCGGGACCGAGTCATTAACCGAAAACAACGCAGTTTGGTCGTTGTCTAATGTACACGTGACATGAGCGGTGCAGTGTAGGTTGTCCTCTGTCATGTAGGTCGATGCGTCCCCTGTTGTGGTGTGTGAGCAAGGGAGCAGAGCCACTGTGTGTATTGGGAGGCGGTAGGAGCCCACATGTAGACCCGTAGAGGGAGGGCGGGGTTATGTGTATGCAAAAAAATATTCGCTGCTGGTAACGAAGTGATGTACAGCCCTGATGAGGTGGAAACAACAGAGATGCCCAGTTGGATCATGCCATCTCTATCCAGCAAATTAAATGGGCAGTTATCAGAAATTAAAACAGGCAATTTTGTTGATGAGCTGTCATCCAGGCAAACAAGCGCACAGGAACGGATAATGGCTCCGTGACACACGTACCACTCGCAACAGTGGAGAGGACCGTTTGGCCGCTCCGTGTTAACCGTGGCTGGCCGATAGGCGGTTCTCACCACCGTTCGTGTGGCTCCAGTGTCTAACAAGAAAGGCAGCCCAGCATTTGCAAGATGCAAGGTTATCATTGGCAGTTTTCGGAAAGCTAGCTCATGAGATACATAATGTCCAACTGGGGAAGCTAACAGCAAAGCAGAGTCTTCATTGCAAATCAGTGTATTTGGTTGTGTCTGTGCATTCATACGACCTGATGTGGCAGCAAATGTGTCCAGGACCCCCCCCTCCTCCTCCCATGTCGCCTGTCAGTCCGAACCCCGGTATGAGCCTCCCCGTGGGGCCCACTGGTTGTGAGGTCCGTTGCTGCTTGGGGGCCGCTGGGCTGGGCGTGTTGTCACGGGTTCTGACATCGTGAACGGTCCCCGGGTCTGTCCTGTTGCACAGGTTAGTAGGGTGAAGGAAGCCGCTGCAGCGCCATGGAGGAGAGAGAGAGAGGTGCGATGTTTGTCCTGAGCCTGCCTTGCCTTCTGTTCTTCTTCCTTTTTCTGCATTTGATCGTGGGCATGATCAGCATGTCTCAGCAAGTCTTCCAGTCGTCTCTTTCCGTATCCTACGCAGTGTGTTTCTATGGCTTTCCTAACTCCGTCCTGCAGGCCGGCCAGGAAATGTTTGCAGATGTGAGTTTCCCATTGGCCCCTCGCCGTGGACGGGGGAGAGAGAATTGGTGGCGGTTGGGGTGTTGGTGGTGGTGGTGGTGTCAGACGGGGTGTCGGTGGTGGTCCCAGGATCGGTCTCATGGCGCCGCGTTGTTGGACAGGTTGTTGGACGCACCCGGAGTCGTCAGAGGGGTGTCCCAGAGACATCGCTATGAGCTGCGGATATAAGGAAGACAAAAGGAGAGAGAGAGGCTGGCTGCCATGTGAGTATGGCGGAGGGGTGGATGTCAGAGATGGATTAGGAGAGGTGTGTGAGAACGGGTCTTTGGTTGATACGTGAGCTGTCGTATCTCTGTCTTTGTCCGAGTCGTCGCTGCGCGTCATAGTCCTCTGTAGCCTTTTTCTTTCCCTACTTTCACACTCTTTCTCCCACATTCCCAAAATTCTTTCTTGCTCTGCCATATACTCTAACCATGTTGTAGGAATCTTTTTCCTTTCTAAGACCTTCGCTTTTCCCTTTTCCATGGACTGTCGGACTTTCATTAGTTTATTCTTGCTCAAAGTTCCTTCAACAGGAAACCCATGATCCTGCATCCAGTCTAAAATATATTTTACCGAGTCTTCACCATATTTCCTTATCACTCATTATCTGATAGATCGGACCCTCCATATCTATCGGGGGCGGTTTACTGCCCTTGTTTCCCTTTTATTTTCTTTTTTTCCCCTCAAAATTCACTTGATCCTACCAAATGACCACTTCTATTAGTGCGAGACCGAGGGTGAACAGCCGCTTAATTGTCAGTGCACGACCTCATCTGGTTTCAATAGTACGCGTTTTAAATGATCATTTTATCCTTTAAAGAATTCTGCTTACCCGTGCGATGAATCTCCCAGGGTTTTGCTGAGGGATCTCAGCGACACCGACCAAACGGACCACCCGCCTCTCCCTTTCTTCTTCTCAAACCTGGTGAGGTTATTGGGAGATCGGTGACTATGTTCTTGTCCCGAGATGATCAGTCAGCCGGTTGTCCGTCTGGCGGGGCGACGTGAGATCCCGCTTCTGACACCAAATTGTTGTGGATTTTCCTTTATCCTTTTAATGGGCTCTTGCCCCAGCAACCTCTGGGGAGAATAATCATCGGAAAAATATTGAAGTAAACAGAGAATCTTTAATGCATCTGCAGATGGAGAGACATAAGGCCACACAGAGGTTCGTCTGTGAGGATATGCTCTGCCTCTGAGCTGGAGATAGTGGTTTTTTATACAACAGTCCGTCGCGTCATACACTATGTTTCCTGCGTCAACTAAGGTGTAATCTTACAAAGGAATTTAGGAAACATCTACGTTAATCACGTTCTGTGCCTCGTGAGTGTCTGTACGCCTGTTGCACTTGTCTTTTGCTGTACCTGGCCGTTCCTGGGATGCGGCAATGGGGAGGCAAGCATAGTAACAGTTGCTATGTGGCCCCATGGAAGGTACGCATGAGAACAATGGTTATGTGTGTCTGCAGTGAGTGAGAAGTTTCATACACACAGACAAGTGGAAAACTACAGAGTACATACGGAGTGCATATGGAGAACATTTTGTACTCCACATACATCACCAACATCCTGCTCAACTCTCCCCTTCTCAGCCTCCTCCTGCTCAGCTGCACCACTCTCCTCTCAGAGCCTCACCGCAGCCACATCGTCATGACACGACTGGTACGAATGCCATTGCGAGGTACTTGGTGCGCCGAGAGCTTGTGAATTCCGGTCTCATCCAGTTCAACGAGCGCCCAGAAAATTATTGGGCATGGAAGTCCTCTTTCTTCAACGCCATCGAAGGACTGAACTTAACCGCCAGCAAGGAGCTCGACCTCTTGTCAAAGTCGTTAGGAAAAGAGTTCTCAGAGCACGTTACAAGGATTCGCTATGTGCACGTCGCCGACCCTGTAGTGGGCCTACAACATGTCTGGGAACGCCTAGAAGAGTGCTCCCCTGAAGTGATCGAGAGAGCGCTCTTCGAGAGGATAGAGAACTTTCCAAAAATCTCTCAGAAAGACCCCGTAAAGTTGAGGGAACTGGGAGACCTGCTGATGGAGTTAGACTCTGCTAAGTGTGAGGGCTACCTGCCGGGGCTCTCGTACCTGGACACCGCCAGGGGTGTCAACCCGATCGTTGAGAAGCTGCCACACAGTCTACAAGAGAGGTGGATAACAAAGGGTTCCCAGTACAAAGAGCAGCACCATGCCCCCCCCCCATTCACCTTCTTCGCAGACTTCCTCTGCAGCGAGGCACACAGAAGAAACGACCCCAGCTTTACTCTCCCTTCAGCTCCCTCGAAAACGTCCAACAAGTCCTCCACAGGGTTCTCAAAACATGAGCGATCAGAAAAGGAATCAAGACACGCCAAAACGAATGTCTCCACCCACAAGACAGAGGTCTCAACAAACCGCTCAGCTTCTCAGTCTCGCAGTTCTAGCAGCATGCCTGGCGACAAAGGGAAACAATGTCCCATCCATCAGAAGCGCCATCCTCTAAAGAAATGTCGGGGTTTTCGAAGCAAGTCTCTTGAGGAGCGCAAAGCCTTTCTGAAAGAGAATGGTGCCTGCTACAGGTGTTGCTCCTCCACAACTCACTTGGCGAAGAACTGTAAGGCAACTTTGAAGTGCAGCGAATGTGAGAGCGATGACCACATAGCGGCGCTCCACCCTGGACCTCCTCCACGGGACAAAAAAGACAAGGACCCCACCTCAGAGCATGGCGGGGAGAGTGAAGAGGAGGCGCCTCCACCAGCAGTCACCTCTAAATGCACAGCACACCCAGACAGAGCTAGTAACGTCTACATCGTCCTGGACGACCAGAGCAACAGATCTCTGGCGAGGTCTGATTTCTTCCACCTCATCCAAATCAGAGGTTCAGACTCACCGTACACCCTGCGTACATGTGCAGGAGTCACCGATACATCTGGAGGAAGAGCCACAGGGTTCTTGGCGGAGTCGTTGGATGGAAAAAACAAGTGTGCTGCTTCCAACACTCATTGAGTGCAACCATATGCCTGACGATCGGTCAGAAATCCCGACCCCAGAAGCTGCACAGCACCACAGCCACCTGAAGTCCATCGCTCGCAGAATCCCTCGCCTGGACCCTGAAGCCCAGATCCTGATACTTCTGGGACACCACATCCTTCAGGTCCACAAAGTCAGGGAGCAACGCAATGGTCCTCCCAGCGCCCCCTATGCCCAACGTCTAGACCTGGGTTGGGTGGTTATAGGGGACGTGTGCCTGGGTTCAGCCCACAAGCCAGCAGCTGTGACTTCCTATCGCACCAGCGTGCTAGAAAACGGAAGGCCATCTCTCCTCACTCTGTGCCCCAACCGTCTCCAGGTCAAGGAAAGGTTCCTCCTTACAGCATCAAACATGACACCCCAGTCCCTGATGACGACAAAGTGGGGCTTTCCATCGAAGATCGTCTGTTCCTGGAGTTCATGGACAGAGAGATGGTGATGGACGACACCAACAGCTGGGTGGCGCCTCTCCCATTCCGATCCCCTCGTCGACGGCTCCCGAACAATCGAGACCAAGCTCTCAGCAGACTTACCTCTCCCCGCCGCACCCTGGAAAGAAAGCCTAAGATGAAAGCCGACTTCGTCACACCTTCATGCAAAACATCTTTGATCACGACCAGGCTGAGTTGGCCCCACCACTACCGGAGGGAAGTGAGTGCTGGTACTTACTTATCTTCGGCGTCTACCACCCTCAAAAGCCAGACAAGATCAGGGTTGTCTTCGATTCCAGCGCTCAACATCACGGCATCTCCCTGAACGATGTGCGTGCTACTTACCGGCCCGGATCTGAACAACAGCTTGCTGGGAGTCTTGCTGCGCTCCCGAAGAGAAACAGTGGCTGTCATAGCGGACATCGAGCAGATGTTTCACAGCTTCGTCGTTCGAGAAGACAACAGAGATTTCTTGTGTTTCCTGTGGTTCAACAACAACGACCCCAACCGAGAGATTGCCGAGTATCGCATGAAAGTCCACGTATTCGGCAACTCACCATCCCCAGCTGTCGCCATCTATGGACTTCACCGAGCAGCAGAACACAGCTCCAGGGAACACGGAATGGATGCCAAGCACTTAGTGGAACGCGACTTCTACGTCGACGACCGCCTCGCTCTGGCTGGGTTGCGTCCCGAGGGGCAGCCGTGAGTAGAGGGAGGAGTCATTGGCAGCTTGACTGGAGGTGGCCACTTGCTGTGTATTTAGCATAGCAGCACACTCAGCTGCTCCCTCAACCTGTAGTGCGATGGTAATTGCTCTGGACAGCAGCAGATCGTCTTTTTCCAGCAGGAGAGTCTCACGCACCTTTGCGTTGTTGGTGTGTTCGATTAGCTGGTCGCGAACCATCTCGTCCTGAAGCGCGCCAAACTTGCATGAGCTAGCTAGCCCTCGCAAATTAGCTACGTACTGCCGCACAGACTCACCAGGCAGTTGGTGTCGCTGACGGAATATAAATCGCCGAAGGAGGGCACTCTGTGGAGCAGCGAAATGGGTGCTCATAAGTCCCACAGCTTTGTCAAAGTTTGTGACGTTCCCCAGAGTCCCGAGCACACGATGACCCTCTGCTCCTAAGCAGTGTAGCAACAGAGCCGTCTTCCTAGCCTGGCTCACGTCGTCGAGCCCTGAGGCGATGATGTAATTTTCAAAACTATGTAGCCAGCGAGTCCATGGTACCGGAGGCTCGCCAGGTAACGCCAGGAAGGGGGCAGGTGGTGGGAGAGAGATATCAGCCATCCTCGTCGCCAATATTGTATTGAGAAATCACGTCAGGACACAGCGCTGTCGCTCGACACAACCTCTACGTTGCATTCTTTATTTAGACTGACACAGCATCACAGGCAGACCCGATCAAACAACCCAGAGCCCGCAGGCATCACCAAGCGATCCCAGCACAATAGAACAGCACCAAATCAAATGCAGCACTGTCGATGTGTGCAGACATAACAAGGGGCTTACCAGCGTTTCCCATTGGAAGTAACAACCCCTTTCAGCCCTTGATTTAGCAAACACCGTTCACATGTGTCGCACCGGGCATTCATGCAGCATAAGCCTCGGTTTGTAGCTAAGAGCCGTTCACAATGTGCTGCACGAGGCCTACCTACACATGTTGCTAGTGCTAGCTAACGTTAGCTAGTACAAGAAGTGAATCTCTTGTGCTGCTTAGCTACGGGTGCTTAATAGTGACGAGCATAATCGTTCAATAAACATTAGGCTCACATGCATCGAAACTGACGATATTAAATGATTCCAAGTAGAAAATTCAACAAGCCAACTAGCTAGATAGCATTTGCCTTGGCGTGGGACTGACAAGCTAGCATAAGCTAACGTGAGCTAGTGAAAATTCGCACACATTAAAATGACATCTGGATGTAACGTTACATGTATATAGACATCTCCGATATCGTTATGCAAGCAGGTGAGCGGCTAACGTTAAACCGGAATTAAGCAAGCGAGACTGTGTGGCTAGCTAGAATTAGCAGGCCCCGTTTATAGCAGCTAGCAGCAGGTCTGTCTTCTAACGTCAGGCGTAGCCAATCGCTCGGTTGGTTGTCGGTGTGATAACGTGGCAATATTCGCTAACTTTAAAAAAAAAAAAATTCGCTAACTAACGTTAGCTAGCTTATGCTAGCTAGTCGTTTCCTAGCCAGGCTAGCTAGCTATGAACGTATAAACTGCCGTGCGATAACGTTATAATTAGCTTTAATCAGTCACTTAAAAATCACACCCGAGTGTGCCAAAATGTTACAAAAACATGTCGATATTCAATGTTTACTGGGGTTTTTCGCGCTTCGGCTCACTTCTTACCGAGAAATTGGCACTTGGCACAAGTTGGCAGTGAACTTGACTTCTCCTCAGGGCTCCAAGCAGTGAAAAGAAAAATGGCATAAAATCAAGAGATTTTGAGAACCAAAGTTTGGCTACATCAGTAGTCACGTGACATACTGAATGGAAAAATAGTCTTTGGTTTTAAGTCAGTCAAATACATTGAACCAATGAGGCCCTGATTTCCATTGAATTAAAGTGATTTTAATACATATATAGACCCAAAATATCATAAATACCATTATATCGGGTCCAATCAAATAAAAAACACGCTTTAATTGAATGGCAGCATATGATCACTTTTTACTGTGTGGATGCAAACAGTGAAACTTATGTAACCCCTTTTTCACTGGCGGGTGAAGTAATACTTGGAGTAGTATTGGTCGAGGATCAATGACCACACCGGGTTATAGAACTCAGGTTTAATCGTGGCTCAGTAGGCAGACGTAATAACCATACGTGGTAGTGGTGTAACCATAATAACAGTCCGGGTAGTACATAACACCTAGTGTAGTTCCAGTGGATATACATGGCGTTATATCACTACAACCAGCTGCACTGATGTTTGCTCGGGAGCTACAGACGCCTGTGGATCTGGTCTTTGGCAAGCCGCCAAACCCACCAGTACGAGTGCCGCCGGGCCAGGACTATGTAGACGCACTACAGGACCAGATGGAGGCTCCTCATCAGCTGGCTCCAGAGAATATGGCTTCTGCAGGGGAAAGGCAGAAGAGAGCCTATGATGTACGTTGCCACTGCAAAGAGTACCAGCAGGGGGACAACGTATGGGTGTATAACCCACGGCGAACGAAGGGACGGTCCCCAAAGCTGAACAGCAACTGGGAGGGGCCCTGCCTCATCCTGAAGAGGATCTCAGAGGTCATCTATAGAGTGAAGCTCCACAGCCGCCCTCGGATAGTCATCCTTCACCAAGATCGCCTCGCACCTTACTTAGTACAGACCAGGCTACCGGGGTCCAGGGAGGGGGTAAGGACACTGCTGGATCAAAGCCAACCTCCCTGGATGTCAGCAAGGAGCTACCATTAGAGCACCTTGTTTTGGGCCAGGGAGGGGGCGGGGACACTGGGTTTACAGAGCTGCCCTCCCTGGCCAGGAATGGAAACAGCGGTGACGTCGACGGTGGGGGCTCAGACCCAGCGGATGCAGAGCCGCCCCCGTCATCCATCAGCAGCCCGCGGCAAGGAGCAGCCCGGGATGGGAGAGCTGCTCGGCGGAAGAAACCCTCATGGTGGATGGACCCATCCACATGGGATTTGGGTTAGGCCAACGGGACGTTGGTCTTTCAAGGAAGGAGGCAGTGTGGCGAATTCAACTAGAGTGTTCCTGCTCCAAGTTCATTTGCATGTTACCCACGATGCAACTGAAATGTCGATGTTTTGGTTATGTTGTGGGCTATTGAACACGTTAAAAACGGGCATATCTGTTACAGATAGCGGGGATGCGGTGCAAGGTGATGGGGACGTTACGAGAGAAGTTGATTAGACAACATGCTATTTCCCACCATGAGGGTAAAGAGTAGGCAAATAGATAAGGTCGCTTCTGTGGCCAAGAAAAGGATCAAGCTGAGACCAAAACGAATTTGTGACTGTTATGACTAGCTTGGCTTGCGGTCATTAAAAGCTTGCTTGTTAACTCTGAAAGGTTTGCTGAGAAGTCCATTATTTGACCACGTCAAAATATCATCATGTTAATTTTATGTCAACCCATTTGGCCCCGTTACACTGGGAGGAGCCATTACATATGAAGCCCCTGCCCCCCCTCCCCAAAAAAAACAAACAAAAACAAAACAAAAATAAAAAATGATGTCAGTCATTTATTTGCGACTGTTGTGCGGACTGTGTGTGTTGAGCAGCGACCCCCGGTACACCCTTGTTACAGTCGTTTTTGCTGACCCGGAAGTTGTACTGTCAAGCAAGCGCCACAAACAACGCGCGCGGACAGCCTGGACACGGCAGCACTGGCACATCCTACAAGATTAATAAAGTGTGAGTATTAATCATATACGTTTTGATGCAAGCTGTGCCTTGCCCCTTTAAGGAGAGGGCTTAGTGGGTATTGTGTGTGTGTGGGGGGGGGGTGATGTAGACGCAGCCGTGTGTGTGTGTGTGTGTCTGTGTATTTTCTGTTTGTAGCCGCAGCCGCGGAGACGCTAGTTTGCCGACAGATAGGAAGGTAGCCACCGTTACCAGTGATGATTTGTATGCATCACAGGGAGAGAGGGAGGGAGGGAGGGAGGGAGGCTGCCGTGTGTTAAATGGGACTGCAGTGCAGTGGCCGGCCCGTTCTCCACTACAGAGTTGGTCCGGACTCTTTATGAAGTTGTTACCAGCTACGAGCCAGGCTAAGCTAAATAGACTAGCGAGACACCCACCAGAGGCTTCCAACTACGGTTCGGAGCCGCGACGCTGGAGAGGTAACAGTACTAGACGTGCTGCTGCACTAGACGTTTTGTTGTTTTGTTGTGTTAAGTTACAAGTAAAGCTGAGCGTCGCTGTGTAAGTTAGCTTTTACCTAATCAACGTTAGCCAACTTGCTAAGTAGGCTGTTGCTCTGCGTGCGCGTTTTCATTTTTGGGGTAGCATGCGGCGATAGCTTTTGTTAAAAAGCATGCTAATTTGCCCTGGGAATCAGTGGAGGCTGATGGAAGTGACCCATTTGTATCTTAACTGTCATCTTCTTCTCTCTATAGACACTGTGGGACTTGAGCAGGACCCAAACAGACCTCACCTACGATGCAGTCCCAGGTAGACCAGTATAGTATGGTCTATAATAGCAGATCATGATCCAGCTCAAGGTTATTGTAGTTCACTAAAACTGAACTAAAACCAGGTGTGAAAAGAGAAGAAAAAAAAACATTTCAGTTCACTGAAATAAAAATAAAACTTGACTTTAGAGGAGCAAGAAGAGGAAGCGAGTGAAGGCAGAGCCGAAGATCAAATGGTGGAAGTTGAAGAAGGAAAACTGTTGTGTGGAGTTCAGGCAGGGGTTAAGACAGGCACTGGGTGGATAGTGGAGAGTTGCCGGACGGCTGGGCAACCACTGCAGAAATAGTGAGGGAGACAGCTAGGAAGGTACTTGGTGTGTCGGCAGGACAGAGGAAGGAAGACAAGGAGACTTGGTGGTGGAGTGAGGAAGTACAGCAAAGTATACAGAAGAAGAGGTTGGCAAAGAAGAAATGGGATAGTCAGAGAGATGAAGAAAGTAGACAGGAGTACAAGGAGACACAGCTTAAAGCTAAGAGAGGTGGCAAAGGCAAAAGGCGTATGGTGAGTTGTATGACAGGTTAGACACTAAGGAAGGAGAAAAGGACTTGTACCGATTGGCTAGACAGAGGGACCGAGCTGCAAAGGATGTGCAGCAGCTTAGGGTGATGAAGGATAGAGATGGAAATGTGCTGACGAGCGAAGAGAGTGTGCTGAGAAGGTGGAAGGAGTACATTGGGGGGCTGATGAATGAAGAAAATGAGAGAGAGAGAGCAGGTTGGATGATGTGGGGATAGTGAATCAGGAAGTGCAGTGGATTAGCAAGGAGGACGTGAGGGCAGCTATGAAGAGGATGAAGAGTGGCAAGGCAGCTGGTCCTGATGACATACCTGTGGAGGCATGGAGATGTTTAGGAGAGATGGCAGTGGGGTTTTTAACTAGATTGTTTAACTCAATCTTGGAAAGGGAGAGGATGCCTGAGGAGTGGAGAAGAAGCATACCGGTACCGATTTTCAAGAACCAGGGCGATGTGCAGAACTGTAGCAACTACAGAGGTATAAAGTTGATCAGCCACAGCATGAAGATTTGGGAAAGAGTAATCGAAGCTAGGTTAAGAGGAGGAGAGGTGACGATTAGCGAGCGGCAGTATGGTTTCATGCCACGAAAGAGCACCACAGATGCGATGTTTGCTTTGAGAGTGTTGATGGAGAAGTATAGAGAAGGCCAGAAGGAGCTACATTGTGTCTTTGTAGATTTAGAGAACGCATAAGCCAGGGTGCCGAGAGAGGAGATGTGGTATTGTATGAGGAAGCCGGGAGTTGCCGAGAAGTATGTAGGAGTGGTGCAGGATATGCACGTGACAGTGGCGAGGTGACAGATGGGTTCAAGGTGGAGGTGGGATTACATCAAGGATCGGCTCTGAGCCCCTTCTTGTTTGCAATGGTGATGGACAGGTTGACGGATGAGATCAGGCAGGAGTCTCCATGGACGATGATGTTCGCGGATGACATTGTGATCTGTAGCGAGAGTAGGGTGCAGGTGGAGGAGAGCCTGGAGATGTGGAGGTATGCACTGGAGAGAAGAGGAATGAAAGTCAGTAGGAGCAAGACGGAATACCTGTGTGTGAAAGAGAGGGAAGACAGTGGAATGGTCAGGAGTGGAGGTGACGAAGGCATATGACTTTAAATACTTGGGGTCAACAGTCCAAAGTAACGGGGAGTGCAGGAGAGAGGTGAAGAAGAGAGTGCAGGTAGGGCAGAGAAGAGTGTCAGGAGTGATTTGCGACAGAAGGGTGCCAGCAGGAGTTAAAGGGAAGGTTTACAAGATGGTTGTGAGACCAGCTACGTTGTATGGTTTGGAGACAGTGGCACTGACGAAAAGACAGAAGGAGGCGGAGCTGGAGGTGGCAGAGTTGAAGACGCTAAGGTTTTCACTGGGAGTGACGAAGAAGCACAGGATTAGGCACGATTATATTAGAGGGACCGCTCAAGTTGGACGGTTTGGAGACAAAGCAAGAGAGGCAAGATTGAGATGGCTTGGACATGTGTGGAGGAGAGATGCTGAGTATACTGGGAGAAGGATGCCGATTATGGAGCTGCCAGGGAAGAGAAGAAGAGGAAGGCCAAAGAGGAGGTTTATGGATGTGGTGAGGGAAGACATGCAGGTGGCTGGTGTGACAGAGGAAGACGCAGAAGACAGGAAGAAATGGAAACGGATGATCCGCTGTGGCGACCCCTAACGGGAGCAGCCGAAAGTATTAGATCTATGTCATATGTACATTATTTACAATTAGTTCATAAGTCATTCATAATTCATGTGTGATTTCGTCATTCCTAGGTTATGTGCAGCTATTTACATGCAGTTATGTAGCCTACAATTATTATTTACATGCAGTCATGTGCAGTTATTTACATATGTTATGTAGTTATGTCATAGACATGTGATAACATTTTATAATTTATGCAATGTTTATTGAAACATTCTTTCTCTGTATTGCCCCCCTATACAGTTTTACAAAAAGGTTTGAATTCTCAAAGTTCTTCAGTAAAGTTCCTCAACTTGGACTGGGACTCTGTATTTCTTTGGGATTCTTCATGTTGGCTATCTGTCCGCCTGTCTATACATGGACACAAATACGTAGGACAGAATAGGCGGTCTTCTCGTTCCCCCCCGCCATTTAAAGAAAAAAAAATGGTGTGTCTTTTTCTATCTTATCCCTCAAGGGTTAAAACCTCAACTAGGGCTTCTTGTTACCTTTCCAGGGTTCAAGTCACAACTAGGGTTACCTGGCAGAATTCGGGTTTAAGGTTAAGATTGGGGTTAAGCCAGGGGAAAGGGTACCCCCCATCCGGCCACTCGTCAGGCGCTGGCATAATAGGTGTACGTTATGTACAGTAGATTGGATGATTGTATGACCGCCTGGCCAGCAGGTGGAGCCATGGAGGCACCAATCTCAGTAATATGAGGCGCATAGATGACGTCATCATGCAGCGCAGGCGATTCTGAACGGTGGAAATAAACGAAGCACATGGTTGCATGGAGTTGAGCTCCCGAAAAATACAAGAGTTAATTAAATGCGATAAAGTGGAAACGGTTAATTTAAATGCGATAAAGTGGAAACGTTGTAGAACCAGCATCATCACAGCTCAGTACTGCACGTGTACAGCACGTGTACAGCCAGTGTATGGTCCCACAGCTGTGGTCAGCATCACGTCATTCAGCACGCAGTTGTTCAGCAAGCTGTGTGTACAGCTAGCCGTGTATCAGTCAACCAAACGACCAGCTTATGTTAGCTCATGTACAGTTTGGAAACAGCTAATGTTATCTTGTGTACAGGAGGAAATACATTGTCAACGAACATTTGTGTCATCTCGTCATTTATGGGTGGCGTTCACAACGCCGCTAAATCTCAACAATTGCGACAGATAGTAAATCTGTGTCAGTCCAAACGTTTGTAGTTCAAACGTTTACAATAGGTTAGAAATTTAAATCTGCATTCCCAAATAAATTGGAATTAACCTTGTACACTGTCCATCAAACAAGATGTTTAGATGGCGGCCACAGTCCCCCACCAACGAAAGTTGCGCGACGTTTCGGTTTTATGGAACCTTCTTCAGGCGAGGGCTTAGACTTTTCACGACCGGGCGGCATCTCGGTGGCCTTCTAAGGCTCGTAAAAATCAAATTAACAATCGAAAAAATAGCCAACATTAATCCAACTCACCGAACAGCGGGCGACGTAGCTCTGTGCCGGACTCCGACGAAAAGAGAGAATGAGGCTCCGCCTCTAAATATATACTGGGAAATATGACACCACTTCCGGTAGATGACAAGCTCTCCGGAAAAGGCGGCCCTTCTCGTTCCCCCCCGCCATTTAAAGAAAAAAAAATTGTGTGTCTTTTTCTATCTTATCCCTCAAGGGTTAAAACCTCAACTAGGGCTTCTTGTTACCTTTCCAGGGTTCAAGTCACAACTAGGGTTACCTGGCAGAATTCGGGTTTAAGGTTAAGATTGGGGTTAAGCCAGGGGAAAGGGTACCCCCCATCCGGCCACTCGTCAGGCGCTGGCATAATAGGTGTACGTTATGTACAGTAGATTGGATGATTGTATGACCGCCTGGCCAGCAGGTGGAGCCATGGAGGCACCAATCTCAGTAATATGAGGCGCATAGATGACGTCATCATGCAGCGCAGGCGATCCTGAACGGTGGAAATAAACGAAGCACATGGTTGCATGGAGTTGAGCTCCCGAAAAATACAAGAGTTAATTAAATGCGATAAAGTGGAAACGGTTAATTTAAATGCGATAAAGTGGAAACGTTGTAGAACCAGCATCATCACAGCTCAGTACTGCACGTGTACAGCACGTGTACAGCCAGTGTATGGTCCCACAGCTGTGGTCAGCATCATGTCATTCAGCACGCTGTTGTTCAGCAAGCTGTGTGTACAGCTAGCCGTGTATCAGTCAACCAAACGACCAGCTTATGTTAGCTCATGTACAGTTTGGAAACAGCTAATGTTATCTTGTGTACAGGAGGAAATACATTGTCAACGAACATTTGTGTCATCTCGTCATTTATGGGTGGCGTTCACAACGCCGCTAAATCTCAACAATTGCGACAGATAGTAAATCTGTGTCAGTCCAAACGTTTGTAGTTCAAACGTTTACAATAGGTTAGAAATTTAAATCTGCATTCCCAAATAAATTGGAATTAACCTTGTACACTGTCCATCAAACAAGATGTTTAGATGGCGGCCACAGTCCCCCACCAACGAAAGTCGCGCGACGTTTCGGTTTTATGGAACCTTCTTCAGGCGAGGGCTTAGACTTTTCACGACCGGGCGGCATCTCGGTGGCCTTCTAAGGCTCGTAAAAATCAAATTAACAATCGAAAAAATAGCCAACATTAATCCAACTCACCGAACAGCGGGCGACGTAGCTCTGTGCCAGACTCCGACGAAAAGAGAGAATGAGGCTCCGCCTCTAAATATATACTGGGAAATATGACACCACTTCCGGTAGATGACAAGCTCTCCGGAAAAGGCGGCCCCCCACGCCGTTGTCACGGGAAACGTGACGCGACATCCGGCAAACGAGCGCCCTCCCCATAGACGGAAAAAAACAGAAAGGGGGAGAAAAAAAGAAAAAAGGGGACAGGGTTATTTTTCCAGAGACGGGTTAGGGTTATAGGACCGTGTGTCCGAGGAAAGTGACGTGTTGTTGACAAAATTGGAGTTTGGAGAGACTAGCTTGGTGACCTTCTTGTGCCAGATGGCGTAAGAGAGAGACCGAGTCACGGCTGCACTGCGTTGTGGTGGGGGCACAAAGCAGGAGGTCGTCGACGTACTGCCAAAGGGTTGAGCCGCGCGTCAGCGTAAGTGTGCTAAGGCTGTCTCGAAGTGCCCCGTTGTAGATCGTGGGGCTTTCACAATAGCCCTGACACAGCCTTGTCCATGTGTAAGGCCGACCGTCAAATAGGAACGCAAACCAGAACAGGGACGCTGATGAAAGCGTTGGCAAGGTCCACAACGGTAAACCGCCGTGCAGAAGGGGGAACCTGAGACATAAGGGTGTAGGGATTGGGGACGCAGGGCGTGCGGGCCCTGACAGCTGCATTTACTGCCTGAAGGTCTTGAACGAACCTCCATTCAGTGGGCGTATCTTCTTCACGGGGAAGATGGGAGTGGAAACCGGGGAGGTGGGGCAAGGGACAATTATGCCCTTGACACGCAAGGCATTGAATACAGGGCAGATGCCATTAACCGCTTCCGGTTTCAAAGGGTACTGAGGTTGGTGGGGACGGAAGTCGGATTTCGGGGTAATGATGACGGGCTCACAATTACGTATGAGACCTACATCCTATTTCCCGTCAGCCCAAAGATGGGAGGGGATGTTGTGAAGCTGCGGAGCAAGTGCAGTGTGTGTGTGTGTGCCAGTGTATGGGCCTCAGTCACTGATGGTGAGGGGGCGGACAGAGCCAACATTCGTGACGTCACCGCAACGGTGGCGCTGACGTCTACCCGGTATAATTTTAGTGAGGGGGACCAGTCGCGTGAAGAGTCGGCGGGAAGCCAATCTGACGCCAGAGAAGCTTGTCGCGCGAGTGGACCCGTATCTGTCCACTGGGAACCCCGTGGTTTTACCAAGGAGACGTGCGGGACCGAGTCATCAACCGAAAACAACGCAGTTTGGTCGTTGTCTAATGTACACGTGACATGAGCGGTGCAGTGTAGGTTGTCCGCTGTCATGTAGGTCGATGCGTCCCCTGTTGTGGTGTGTGAGCAAGGGAGCAGAGCCACTGTGTGTATTGGGAGGCGGTAGGAGCCCACATGTAGACCCGTAGAGGGAGGGCGGGGTTATGTGTATGCAAAAAAATATTCGCTGCTGGTAACGAAGTGATGTACAGCCCTGATGAGGTGGAAACAACAGAGATGCCCAGTTGGATCATGCCATCTCCATCCAGCAAATTAAATGCGCAGTTATCAGAAATTAAAACAGGCAATTTTGTTGATGAGCTGTCATCCAGGCAAACAAGCGCACAGGAACGGATAATGGCTCCGTGACACACGTACCACTCGCAACAGTGGAGAGGACCGTTTGGCCGCTCCGTGTTAACCGTGGCCGGCCGATAGGCGGTTCTCACCACCGTTCGTGTGGCTCCCGTGTCTAACAAGAAAGGCAGCTCAGCATTTGCAAGACGCAAGGTTATCATTGGCAGTTTTCGGAAAGCTAGCTCATGAGATACATACTGTCCAACTGGGGAAGCTAACAGCAAAGCAGAGTCTTCATTGCAAATCAGTGTATTTGGTTGTGTCTGTGCATTCATACGACCTGATGTGGCAGCAGATGTGTCCAGGACCCCCACCTCCTCCTCCCGTGTCGCCTGTCAGTCCGAACCCCGGTATGAGCCTCCCCGTGGGGCCCACTGGTTGTGAGGTCCGTTGCTCCATCCTCGGCCTCTTCCGCGCCTTTGGTTGATGCCCTTGACGGAGTGGACAGTCTTCAGCCCAGTGACCGGGCTGGCCACATGTGAAGCAGCAGTCGTCACCCGGTTGGGGGCCGCTGGGCTGGGCGTGTTGTCACGGGTTCTGACATCGTGAACGGTCCCCGGGTCTGTCCTGTTGCACAGGTTAGTAGGGTGAAGGAAGCCGCTGCGGCACCATGGAGGAGAGAGAGAGAGGTGCGATGTTTGTCCTGAGCCTGCCTTGCCTTCTGTACTTCTTCCTTTTTCTGCATTTGATCGTGGGCATGATCAGCATGTCTCAGCAAGTCTTCCAGTCGTCTCTTTCCGTATCCTACGCAGTGTGTTTCTATGGCTTTCCTAACTCCGTCCTGCAGGCCGGCCAGGAAATGTTTGCAGAGGTGAGTTTCCCATTGGCCCCTCGCCGTGGACGGGGGAGAGAGAATTGGTGGCGGTTGGGGTGTTGGTGGTGGTGTCAGACGGGGTGTCGGTGGTGGTCCCAGGATCGGTCTCATGGCGCCGCGTTGTTGGACAGGTTGTTGGACGCACCCGGAGTCGTCAGAGGGGTGTCCCAGAGACATCGCTATGAGCTGCGGATATAAGGAAGACAAAAGGAGAGAGAGAGGCTGGCTGCCATGTGAGTATGGCGGAGGGGTGGATGTCAGAGATGGAATAGGAGAGGTGTGTGAGAACGGGTCTTTGGTTGATACGTGAGCTGTCGTATCTCTGTCTTTACCGAGTCGTCGCTGCGCGTCACAGTCCTCTGTAGCCTTTTTCTTTCCCTACTTTCACACTCTTTCTCCCACATTCCCAAAATTCTTTCTTGCTCTGCCATATACTCTAACCATGTTGTAGGAATCTTTTTCCTTTCTAAGACCTTCGCTTTTCCCTTTTCCATGGACTGTCGGACTTTCATTAGTTTATTCTTGCTCAAAGTTCCTTCAACAGGAAACCCATGATCCTGCATCCAGTCTAAAACATATTTTACCGAGTCTTCACCATATTTCCTTATCACTCATTATCTGATAGATCGGACCCTCCATATTTATCGGGGGCAGTTTACTGCCCTTGTTTCCCTTTTATTTTCTTTTTTTCCCCTCAAAATTCACTTGATCCTTCCAAATGACCACTTCTATAAGTGCGAGACCGAGGGTGAACAGCCGCTTAATTGTCAGTGCACGACCTCATCTAGTTTCAATAGTACGCGTTTTAAATGATCATTTTATCCTTTAAAGAATTCTGCTTACCCGTGCGATGAATCTCCCAGGGTTTTGCTGAGGGATCTCAGCGACACCGAACAAACGGACCACCCGCCTCTCCCTTTCTTCTTCTCAAACCTGGTGAGGTTATTGGGAGATCGGTGACTATGTTCTTGTCCCGAGATGATCGGTCAGCCGGTTGTCCGTCTGGCGGGGCGACGTGAGATCCCGCTTCTGACACCAAATTGTTGTGGATTTTCCTTTATCCTTTTAATGGGCTCTTGCCCCAGCAACCTCTGGGGAGAATAATCATCGGACAAATATTAAAGAAAACAGAGAATCTTTAATGCATCTGCAGATGGAGAGACATAAGGCCACACAGAGGTTTGTCTGTGAGGATATGCTCTGCCTCTGAGCTGGAGATAGTGGTTTTTTATAGAACAGTCCGTCGCGTCATACACTATGTTTCCTGCGTCAACTAAGGTGTAATCTTACAAAGGAATGAAGGAAACATCTACGTTAATCACGTTCTGTGCCTCGTGAGTGTCTGTACGCCTGTTGCACTTGTCTTTTGCTGTACCTGGCCGTTCCTGGGATGCGGCAACGGGGAGGCAAGCATAGTAACAGTTGCTATGTGGCCCCATGGAAGGTACGCATGAGAACAATGGTTATGTGTGTCTGCAGTGAGTGAGAAGTTTCATACACACAGACAAGTGGAAAACTACAGAGTACATACGGAGTGCATATGGAGAACATTTTGTACTCCACATACATCACCAACATCCTGCTCAGCTCTCCCCTTCTCAGCCTCCTCCTGCTCAGCTGCACCACTCTCCTCTCAGAGCCTCACCGCAGCCACATCGTGATGACACGACTGGTACGAACGACATTGCGAGGTACTTGGTGCGCCGAGAGCTTGTGAATTCCGGTCTCATCCAGTTCAACGAGCGCCCAGAAAATTATTGGGCATGGAAGTCCTCTTTCTTCAACGCCATTGAAGGACTGAACTTAACTGCCAGCGAGGAGCTCGACCTCTTGACAAAGTCGTTAGGAAAAGAGTTCTCAGAGCACGTTACAAGGATTCGCTATGTGCACGTCGCCGACCCTGTAGTGGGCCTACAACATGTCTGGGAACGCCTAGAAGAGTGCTCCCCTGAAGTGATCGAGAGAGCGCTCTTCGAGAGGATAGAGAACTTTCCAAAAATCTCTCAGAAAGACCCCGTAAAGTTGAGGGAACTGGGAGACCTGCTGATGGAGTTAGACTCTGCTAAGTGTGAGGGCTACCTGCCGGGGCTCTCGTACCTGGACACCGCCAGGGGTGTCAACCCGATCGTTGAGAAGCTGCCACACAGTCTACAAGAGAGGTGGATAACTAAGGGTTCCCAGTACAAAGAGCAGCACCATGCCCCCCCCCATTCACCTTCTTCGCAGACTTCCTCTGCAGCGAGGCACACAGAAGAAACGACCCCAGCTTTACTCTCCCTTCAGCTCCCTCGAAAACGTCCAACAAGTCCTCCACAGGGTTCTCAAAACATGAGCGATCAGAAAAGGAATCAAGACACGCCAAAAGGCATGTCTCCACCCACAAGACAGAGGTCTCAACAAACCGCTCAGCTTCTCAGTCACGCAGTTCGAGCAACATGCCTGGCGACAAAGGGAAACAATGTCCCATCCATCAGAAGCGCCATCCTCTAAAGAAATGTCGGGGTTTTCGAAGCAAGTCTCTTGAGGAGCGCAAAGCCTTTCTGAATGAGAATGGTGCCTGCTACAGGTGTTGCTCCTCCACAACTCACTTGGCGAAGAACTGTAAGGCAACTTTGAAGTGCAGCGAATGTGAGAGCGATGACCACATAGCGGCGCTCCACGCTGGACCTCCTCCACGGGACAAAAAAGACAAGGACCCCACCTCAGAGCATGGCGGGGAGAGTGAAGAGGAGGCGCCTCCACCAGCAGTCACCTCTAAATGCACAGCACACCCAGACAGAGCTAGTAACGTCTACATCGTCCTGGACGACCAGAGCAACAGATCTCTGGCGAGGTCTGATTTCTTCTACCTCATCCAAATCAGAGGTTCAGACTCACCGTACACCCTGCGTTGCGTACATGTGCAGGAGTCACCGAGACATCTGGAAGAAGAGCCACAGGGTTCTTGGCGGAGTCGTTGGATGGAAAAAACAAGTGTGCTGCTTCCAACACTCATTGAGTGCAACCATATGCCTGACGATCGGTCAGAAATCCCGACCCCAGAAGCTGCACAGCACCACAGCCACCTGAAGTCCATCGCTCGCAGAATCCCTCGCCTGGACCCTGAAGCCCAGATCCTGATACTTCTGGGACGCCAAATCCTTCAGGTCCACAAAGTCAGGGAGCAACGCAATGGTCCTCCCAGCGCCCCCTATGCCCAACGTCTAGACCTGGGTTGGGTGGTTATAGGGGACGTGTGCCTGGGTTCAGCCCACAAGCCAGCAGCTGTGACTTCCTATCGCACCAGCGTGCTCGAAAACGGAAGGCCATCTCTCCTCACTCCGTGCCCCAACCGTCTCCAGGTCAAGGAAAGGTTCCTCCTTACAGCATCAAACATGACACCCCAGTCCCTGATGACGACAAAGTGGGGCTTTCCATCGAAGATCGTCTGTTCCTGGAGTTCATGGACAGAGAGATGGTGATGGACGACACCAACAGCTGGGTGGCGCCTCTCCCATTCCGATCCCCTCGTCGACGGCTCCCGAACAATCGAGACCAAGCTCTCAGCAGACTTACCTCTCCCCGCCGCACCCTGGAAAGAAAGCCTAAGATGAAAGCCGACTTCGTCACACCTTCATGCAAAACATTTTGATCACGACCAGGCTGAGTTGGCCCCACCACTACCGGAGGGAAGTGAGTGCTGGTACTTACTTATCTTCGGCGTCTACCGCCCTCAAAAGCCAGACAAGATCAGGGTTGTCTTCGATTCCAGCGCTCAACATCACGGCATCTCCCTGAACGATGTGCGTGCTACTTACCGGCCCGGATCTGAACAACAGCTTGCTGGGAGTCTTGCTGCGCTCCCGAAGAGAAACAGTGGCTGTCATAGCGGACATCGAGCAGATGTTTCACAGCTTCGTCGTTCGAGAAGACAACAGAGATTTCTTGTGTTTCCTGTGGTTCAACAACAACGACCCCAACCGAGAGATTGCCGAGTATCGCATGAAAGTCCACGTATTCGGCAACTCACCATCCCCAGCTGTCGCCGTCTATGGACTTCACCGAGCAGCAGAACACAGCTCCAGGGAACACGGAATGGATGCCAAGCACTTAGTGGAACGCGACTTCTACGTCGACGACGGCCTCGCTCTGGCCTCGACTAGCTAGCTTATGCTAGCTAGTCGTTTCCTAGCCAGGCTAGCTAGCTATGAACGTATAAACTGCCGTGCGATAACGTTATAATTAGCTTTAATCAGTCACTTAAAAATCACACCCGAGTGTGCCAAAATGTTACAAAAACATGTCAATATTCAATGTTTACTGGGGTTTTTCGCGCTTCGGCTCACTTCTTACCGAGAAATTGGCACTTGGCACAAGTTGGCCGTGAACTTGACTTCTCCTCAGGGCTCCAAGCAGTGAAAAGAAAAATGGCATAAAATCAAGAGATTTTGAGAACCAAAGTTTGGCTGCGTCAGTAGTCACGTGACATACTGGATGGAAAAATAGTCTTTGGTTTTAAGTCAGTCAAATACATTGAACCAATGAGGCCCTGATTTCCATTGAATTAAAGTGATTTTAATACATATATAGACCCAAAATATCATAAATACAATTATATCGGGTCCAATCAAATAAAAAACACGCTTTAATTGAATGGCAGCATATGATCACTTTTTACTGTGTGGATGCAAACAGTGAAACTTATGTAACCCCTTTTTCACTGGCGGGTGAAGTAATACTTGGGGTAGTATTGGTCGAGGATCAATGACCACACCGGGTTATAGAACTCAGGTTTAATCGTGGCTCAGTAGGCAGACGTAATAACCATACGTGGTAGTGGTGTAACCATAATAACATTCCGGGTAGTACATAACACCTAGTGTAGTTCCAGTGGATATACATGGCGTTATATCACTACAACCAGCTGCACTGATGTTTGCTCGGGAGCTACAGACGCCTGTGGATCTGGTCTTTGGCAAGCCGCCAAACCCACCAGTACGAGTGCCGCCGGGCCAGGACTATGTAGACGCACTACAGGACCGGATGGAGGCTCCTCATCAGCAGGCTCCAGAGAATATGGCTTCTGCAGGGGAAAGGCAGAAGAGAGCCTATGATGTACGTTGCCACCGCAAAGAGTACCAGCAGGGGGACAACGTATGGGTGTATAACCCACGGCGAACGAAGGGACGGTCCCCAAAGCTGAACAGCAACTGGGAGGGGCCCTGCCTCATCCTGAAGAGGATCTCAGAGGTCATCTATAGAGTGAAGCTCCACAGCCGCCCTCGGATAGTCATCCTTCACCAAGATCGCCTCGCACCTTACTTAGTACAGACCAGGCTACCGGGGTCCAGGGAGGGGGTAAGGACACTGCTGGATCAAAGCCAACCTCCCTGGATGTCAGCAAGGAGCTACCATTAGAGCACCTTGTTTTGGGCCAGGGAGGGGGCGGGGACACTGGGTTTACAGAGCTGCCCTCCCTGGCCAGGAATGGAAACAGCGGTGACGTCGACGTCGACAGTGGGGGCTCAGACCCAGCGGATGCAGAGCCGCCCCCGTCATCCATCAGCAGCCCGCGGCAAGGAGCAGCCCGGGATGGGAGAGGTGCTCGGCGGAAGAAACCCTCATGGTGGATGGACCCATCCACATGGGATTTGGGTTAGGCCAACGGGACGTTGGTCTTTCAAGGAAGGAGGCAGTGTGGCGAATTCAACTAGAGTGTTCCTGCTCCAAGTTCATTTGCATGTTACCCACGATGCAACTGAAATGTCGATGTTTTGGTTATGTTGTGGGCTATTGAACACGTTAAAAACGGGCATATCTGTTACAGATAGCGGGGATGCGGTGCAAGGTGATGGGGACGTTACGAGAGAAGTTGATTAGACAACATGCTATTTCCCACCATGAGGGTAAAGAGTAGGCAAATAGATAAGGTCGCTTCTGTGGCCAAGAAAAGGATCAAGCTGAGACCAAAACGAATTTGTGACTGTTATGACTAGCTTGGCTTGCGGTCATTAAAAGCTTGCTTGTTAACTCTGAAAGGTTTGCTGAGAAGTCCATTATTTGACCACGTCAAAATATCATCATGTTAATTTTATGTCAACCCATTTGGCCCCGTTACACTGGGAGGAGCCATTACATATGAAGCCCCTGCCCCTCCCCCCCCAAAAAAAACAAACAAAAACAAAACAAAAATAAAAAATGATGTCAGTCATTTATTTGCGACTGTTGTGCGGACTGTGTGTGTTGAGCAGCGACCCCCGGTACACCCTTGTTACAGTCGTTTTTGCTGACCCGGAAGTTGTACTGTCAAGCAAGCGCCACAAACAACGCGCGCGGACAGCCTGGACACGGCAGCACTGGCACATCCTACAAGATTAATAAAGTGTGAGTATTAATCATATACGTTTTGATGCAAGCTGTGCCTTGCCCCTTTAAGGAGAGGGCTTAGTGGGTATTGTGTGTGTGTGGGGGGGGGGGGTGATGTAGACGCAGCCGTGTGTGTGTGTGTGTGTGTGTGTCTGTGTATTTTCTGTTTGTAGCCGCAGCCGCGGAGACGCTAGTTTGCCGACAGATAGGAAGGTAGCCACCGTTACCAGTGATGATTTGTATGCATCACAGGGAGAGAGGGAGGGAGGGATGGAGGGAGGGAGGCTGCCGTGTGTTAAATGGGACTGCAGTGCAGTGCAGTGGCCGGCCCGTTCTCCACTGCAGAGTTGGTCCGGACTCTTTATGAAGTTGTTACCAGCTACGAGCCAGGCTAAGCTAAATAGACTAGCGAGACACCCACCAGAGGCTTCCAACTACGGTTCGGAGCCGCGACGCTGGAGAGGTAACAGTACTAGACGTGCTGCTGCACTAGACGTTTTGTTGTTTTGTTGTGTTAAGTTACAAGTAAAGCTGAGCGTCGCTGTGTAAGTTAGCTTTTACCTAATCAACGTTAGCCAACTTGCTAAGTAGGCTGTTGCTCTGCGTGCGCGTTTTCATTTTTGGGGTAGCATGCGGCGATAGCTTTTGTTAAAAAGCATGCTAATTTGCCCTGGGAATCAGTGGAGGCTGATGGAAGTGACCCATTTGTATCTTAACTGTCATCTTCTTCTCTCTATAGAAACTGTGGGACTTGAGCAGGACCCAAACAGACCTCACCTACGATGCAGTCCCAGGTAGACCAGTATAGTATGGTCTATAATAGCAGATCATGATCCAGCTCAAGGTTATTGTAGTTCACTAAAACTGAACTTAAACCAGGTGTGAAAAGAGAAGAAAAAAAAACATTTCAGTTCACTGAAATAAAAATAAAACTTGACTTTAGAGGAGCAAGAAGAGGAAGCGAGTGAAGGCAGAGCCGAAGATCAAATGGTGGAAGTTGAAGAAGGAAAACTGTTGTGTGGAGTTCAGGCAGGGGTTAAGACAGGCACTGGGTGGATAGTGGAGAGTTGCCGGACGGCTGGGCAACCACTGCAGAAATAGTGAGGGAGACAGCTAGGAAGGTACTTGGTGTGTCGGCAGGACAGAGGAAGGAAGACAAGGAGACTTGGTGGTGGAGTGAGGAAGTACAGCAAAGTATACAGAAGAAGAGGTTGGCAAAGAAGAAATGGGATAGTCAGAGAGATGAAGAAAGTAGACAGGAGTACAAGGAGACACAGCGTAAAGCTAAGAGAGGTGGCAAAGGCAAAAGGCGTATGGTGAGTTGTATGACAGGTTAGACACTAAGGAAGGAGAAAAGGACTTGTACCGATTGGCTAGACAGAGGGACCGAGCTGCAAAGGATGTGCAGCAGCTTAGGGTGATGAAGGATAGAGATGGAAATGTGCTGACGAGCGAAGAGAGTGTGCTGAGAAGGTGGAAGGAGTACATTGGGGGGCTGATGAATGAAGAAAATGAGAGAGAGAGAGCAGGTTGGATGATGTGGGGATAGTGAATCAGGAAGTGCAGTGGATTAGCAAGGAGGACGTGAGGGCAGCTATGAAGAGGATGAAGAGTGGCAAGGCAGCTGGTCCTGATGACATACCTGTGGAGGCATGGAGATGTTTAGGAGAGATGGCAGTGGGGTTTTTAACTAGATTGTTTAACTCAATCTTGGAAAGGGAGAGGATGCCTGAGGAGTGGAGAAGAAGCATACCGGTACCGATTTTCAAGAACCAGGGCGATGTGCAGAACTGTAGCAACTACAGAGGTATAAAGTTGATCAGCCACAGCATGAAGATTTGGGAAAGAGTAATCGAAGCTAGGTTAAGAGGAGGAGAGGTGACAATTAGCGAGCGGCAGTATGGTTTCATGCCACGAAAGAGCACCACAGATGCGATGTTTGCTTTGAGAGTGTTGATGGAGAAGTATAGAGAAGGCCAGAAGGAGCTACATTGTGTCTTTGTAGATTTAGAGAACGCATAAGCCAGGGTGCCGAGAGAGGAGATGTGGTATTGTATGAGGAAGCCGGGAGTTGCCGAGAAGTATGTAGGAGTGGTGCAGGATATGCACGTGGAAGTGTGAGAGTGGCGAGGTGACAGATGGGTTCAAGGTGGAGGTGGTATTACATCAAGGATCGGCTCTGAGCCCCTTCTTGTTTGCAATGGTGATGGACAGGTTGACGGATGAGATCAGGCAGGAGTCTCCATGGACGATGATGTTCGCGGATGACATTGTGATCTTTAGCGAGAGTAGGGTGCAGGTGGAGGAGAGCCTGGAGATGTGGAGGTATGCACTGGAGAGAAGAGGAATGAAAGTCAGTAGGAGCAAGACGGAATACCTGTGTGTGAAAGAGAGGGAAGACAGTGGAATGGTCAGGAGTGGAGGTGACGAAGGCATATTACTTTAAATACTTGGGGTCAACAGTCCAAAGTAACGGGGAGTGCAGGAGAGAGGTGAAGAAGAGAGTGCAGGTAGGGCGGAGAAGAGTGTCAGGAGTGATTTGCGACAGAAGGGTGCCAGCAAGAGTTAAAGGGAAGGTTTACAAGATGGTTGTGAGACCAGCTACGTTGTATGGTTTGGAGACAGTGGCACTGACGAAAAGACAGCAGGAGGCGGAGCTGGAGGTGGCAGAGTTGAAGACGCTAAGGTTTTCACTGGGAGTGACGAAGAAGCACAGGATTAGGCACGATTATATTAGAGGGACCGCTCAAGTTGGACGGTTTGGAGACAAAGCAAGAGAGGCAAGATTGAGATGGCTTGGACATGTGTGGAGGAGAGATGCTGAGTATACTGGGAGAAGGATGCCGATTATGGAGCTGCCAGGGAAGAGAAGAAGAGGAAGGCCAAAGAGGAGGTTTATGGATGTGGTGAGGGAAGACATGCAGGTGGCTGGTGTGACAGAGGAAGACGCAGAAGACAGGAAGAAATGGAAACGGATGATCCGCTGTGGCGACCCCTAACGGGAGCAGCCGAAAGTAGTAGATCTATGTCATATGTACATTATTTACAATTAGTTCATAAGTCATTCATAATTCATGTGTGATTTCGTCATTCCTAGGTTATGTGCAGCTATTTACATGCAGTTATGTAGCCTACAATTATTATTTACATGCAGTCATGTGCAGTTATTTACATATGTTATGTAGTTATGTCATAGACATGTGATAACATTTTATAATTTATGCAATGTTTATTGAAACATTCTTTCTCTGTATTGCCCCCCTATACAGTTTTACAAAAAGGTTTGAATTCTCAAAGTTCTTCAGTAAAGTTCCTCAACTTGGACTGGGACTCTGTATTTCTTTGGGATTCTTCATGTTGGCTATCTGTCCGCCTGTCTATACATGGACACAAATACGTAGGACAGAATAGGCGGTCTTCTCGTTCCCCCCCGCCATTTAAAGAAAAAAAAATTGTGTGTCTTTTTCTATCTTATCCCTCAAGGGTTAAAACCTCAACTAGGGCTTCTTGTTACCTTTCCAGGGTTCAAGTCACAACTAGGGTTACCTGGCAGAATTCGGGTTTAAGGTTAAGATTGGGGTTAAGCCAGGGGAAAGGGTACCCCCCATCCGGCCACTCGTCAGGCGCTGGCATAATAGGTGTACATTATGTACAGTAGATTGGATGATTGTATGACCGCCTGGCCAGCAGGTGGAGCCATGGAGGCACCAATCTCAGTAATATGAGGCGCATAGATGACGTCATCATGCAGCGCAGGCGATTCTGAACGGTGGAAATAAACGAAGCACATGTTTGCATGGAGTTGAGCTCCCGAAAAATATAAGAGTTAATTAAATGCGATAAAGTGGAAACGGTTAATTTAAATGCGATAAAGTGGAAACGTTGCAGAACCAGCATCATCACAGCTCAGTACTGCACGTGTACAGCACGTGTACAGCCAGTGTATGGTCCCACAGCTGTGGTCAGCATCACGTCATTCAGCACGCTGTTGTTCAGCAAGCTGTGTGTACAGCTAGCCGTGTATCAGTCAACCAAACGACCAGCTTATGTTAGCTCATGTACAGTTTGGAAACAGCTAATGTTATCTTGTGTACAGGAGGAAATACATTGTCAACGAACATTTGTGTCATCTCGTCATTTATGGGTGGCGTTCACAACGCCGCTAAATCTCAACAATTGCGACAGATAGTAAATCTGTGTCAGTCCAAACGTTTGTAGTTCAAACGTTTACAATAGGTTAGAAATTTAAATCTGCATTCCCAAATAAATTGGAATTAACCTTGTACACTGTCCATCAAACAAGATGTTTAGATGGCGGCCACAGTCCCCCACCAACGAAAGTCGCGCGACGTTTCGGTTTTATGGAACCTTCTTCAGGCGAGGGCTTAGACTTTTCACGACCGGGCGGCATCTCGGTGGCCTTCTAAGGCTCGTAAAAATCAAATTAACAATCGAAAAAATAGCCAACATTAATCCAACTCACCGAACAGCGGGCGACGTAGCTCTGTGCCGGACTCCGACGAAAAGAGAGAATGAGGCTCCGCCTCTAAATATATACTGGGAAATATGACACCACTTCCGGTAGATGACAAGCTCTCCGGAAAAGGCGGCCCCCCACGCCGTTGTCACGGGAAACGTGACGCGACATCCGGCAAACGAGCGCCCTTCCCATAGACGGAAAAAAACAGAAAGGGGGAGAAAAAAAGAAAAAAGGGGACAGGGTTATTTTTCCAGAGACGGGTTAGGGTTATAGGACCGTGTGTCCGAGGAAAGTGACGTGTTGTTGACAAAATTGGAGTTTGGAGAGACTAGCTTGGTGACCTTCTTGTGCCAGATGGCGTAAGAGAGAGACCGAGTCACGGCTGCACTGCGTTGTGGTGGGGGCACAAAGCAGGAGGTCGTCGACGTACTGCCAAAGGGTTGAGCCGCGCGTCAGCGTAAGTGTGCTAAGGCTGTCTCGAAGTGCCCCGTTGTAGATCGTGGGGCTTTCACAATAGCCCTGACACAGCCTTGTCCATGTGTAAGGCCGACCGTCAAATAGGAATGCAAACCAGAACAGGGACGCTGAAGAAAGCGTTGGCAAGGTCCACAACGGTAAACCGCCGTGCAGAAGGGGGAACCTGAGACATAAGGGTGTAGGGATTGGGGACGCAGGGCGTGCGGGCCCTGACAGCTGCATTTACTGCCTGAAGGTCTTGAACGAACCTCCATTCAGTGGGCTGTCCGGGTGGGCGTATCTTCTTCGCGGGGAAGATGGGAGTGGAAACCGGGGAGGTGGGGCAAGGGACAATTATGCCCTTGACACGCAAGGCATTGAATACAGGGCAGATGCCATTAACCGCTTCCGGTTTCAAAGGGTACTGAGGTTGGTGGGGACGGAAGTCGGATTTCGGGGTAATGATGACGGGCTCACAATTACGTATGAGACCTACATCCTATTTCCCGTCAGCCCAAAGATGGGAGGGGATGTTGTGAAGCTGCGGAGCAAGTGCAGTGTGTGTGTGTGTGTATGGGCCTCAGTCACTGATGGTGAGGGGGCGGAAAGAGCCAACATTCGTGGCGTCACCGCCACGGTGGCGCTGACGTCTACCCGGTATAATTTTAGTGAGGGGTACCAGTCGCGTGAAGAGTCGGCGGGAAGCCAATCTGACGCCAGAGAAGCTTGTCGCGCGAGTGGACCCGTATCTGTCCACTGGGAACCCCGTGGTTTTACCAAGGAGACGTGCGGGACCGAGTCATCAACCGAAAACAACGCAGTTTGGTCGGTGTCTAATGTACACGTGACATGAGCGGTGCAGTGTAGGTTGTCCGTTGTCATGTAGGTCGATGCGTCCCCTGTTGTGGTGTGTGAGCAAGGGAGCAGAGCCACTGTGTGTATTGGGAGGCGGTAGGAGCCCACATGTAGACCCGTAGAGGGAGGGCGGGGTTATGTGTATGCAAAAAAATATTCGCTGCTGGTAACGAAGTGATGTACAGCCCTGATGAGGTGGAAACAACAGAGATGCCCAGTTGGATCATGCCATCTCTATCCAGCAAATTAAATGGGCAGTTATCAGAAATTAAAACAGGCAATTTTGTTGATGAGCTGTCATCCAGGCAAACAAGCGCACAGGAATGGATAATGGCTCCGTGACACACGTACCACTCGCAACAGTGGAGAGGACCGTTTGGCCGCTCCGTGTTAACCGTGGCCGGCCGATAGGCGGTTCTCACCACCGTTCGTGTGGCTCCCGTGTCTAACAAGAAAGGCAGCTCAGCATTTGCAAGACGCAAGGTTATCATTGGCAGTTTTCGGAAAGCTAGCTCATGAGATACATACTGTCCAACTGGGGAAGCTAACAGCAAAGCAGAGTCTTCATTGCAAATCAGTGTATTTGGTTGTGTCTGTGCATTCATACGACCTGATGTGGCAGCAGATGTGTCCAGGACCCCCACCTCCTCCTCCCGTGTCGCCTGTCAGTCCGAACCCCGGTATGAGCCTCCCCGTGGGGCCCACTGGTTGTGAGGTCCGTTGCTCCATCCTCGGCCTCTTCCGCGCCTTTGGTTGATGCCCTTGACGGAGTGGACAGTCTTCAGCCCAGTGACCGGGCTGGCCACATGTGAAGCAGCAGTCGTCACCCGGTTGGGGGCCGCTGGGCTGGGCGTGTTGTCACGGGTTCTGACATCGTGAACGGTCCCCGGGTCTGTCCTGTTGCACAGGTTAGTAGGGTGAAGGAAGCCGCTGCGGCACCATGGAGGAGAGAGAGAGAGGTGCGATGTTTGTCCTGAGCCTGCCTTGCCTTCTGTTCTTCTTCCTTTTTCTGCATTTGATCGTGGGCATGATCAGCATGTCTCAGCAAGTCTTCCAGTCGTCTCTTTCCGTATCCTACGCAGTGTGTTTCAATTGCTTTCCTAACTCCGTCCTGCAGGCCGACCAGGAAATGTTTGCAGAGGTGAGTGTTGTGGTTACACCGCCCCGAGCTGCCTCCCCGGCACGTTCAAGCCACTCCCCCAGCTCGGACGTGCCGGAAACATCCCAGCGCTTGGCTCGCGCTCTGAGGAGACGAGCGCTGCACTGCACCAGGTGTTTGCCATCATCCATCAGGCACACCTGTGGAAATCAGGCAGCCTTCTACAAGAAGCCTCCCAGAACGTCTCTCTGTGCTTCGACGTACTGAACCCTGAGGTAAAGTTCTGACAAGCCCTCCAGCGTTCCTTGCATTCTGTTTATTCCCCAGTGTCTTATCTTCGTGTCTCTGTTTCCTCCCAAGACTCTCCCTCCGCGATTTCCACGGCTCCCCGCGTCTCCCTCGTCCCCAGCGACCTTCACGTTTTCTCCCCGGTCCTCTCCTGCGATCTCCCCCCTTGTCCCTCTATCTGGACCCCTCCTTTCGGACTCGACTTCCCGGATCTCGGACCTGGACTTTCTCGGACAACCCCTCTTGGATCACGGACTGAACTTTCTTGCCAGGTGCACGCACATTTTTTCAACACCTCCTGGTCATTTACATACCACACCACACATAGGCTAAAAACACTCACACATAGTTATACACGCAAACCACGGGACACCACACATAGTTTATTCACACATCCCACTAACAGAACGCCTTTTTCACCATACATTTCCCTCCCACAATAAAACCCCCCTTTGTAGATTTAGAAGTCATCTCGTGTCTGTCTGTCTTGGGTTTCGCCACACGGGTCAGGTTCTGGTGCGCGAGCACAACAGAACGTCGGAGCCATTATGGACCCAGGCAAACCCAAGGAGCGGACGGTCCCTGTGACGCCCCAGAGCCCCGTCCCCCTAGAGGCAGTAGTAAGAAGTCACAGTTGCCAACTTGCCTCTCTCCGCTCAGAGCTCACTACTGCCTTCACTCGTGTCACCGTAGAGATCAGCGATCTTCAGTCCGGCTCCCAGGCCGTGACGAGCGCGTTAGATGCCCTCACCGCGCAGATCCATGCACTCTCCACAGCGGTCTCCAGGATGAGCGACCACCCTGCCCTGGCCTCGGTCTCTGCCCCCAGCTCGGCCTTCGGTTTCCCCGTTCCTGGTCCCGACGTTCCCCCTCCTCCGAGTCAACCCCCACTGGACCCCCGGTGCGAGCCTAACTTCCCCTGCCCCAAGGCCTTTGGTGGGGAGTTCGAGCTGTGCAGGGGTTTCCTTGGTCAGTGTGAGCTCCTGTTCAAACACCAGCCAGCCAGGTATAGGACAGGAGAGACCAAGGCAGCCCTTGTCATGTCCCTCCTCACCGGCAAAGCCCTCAGCTGGGCCAAAGCGGCGGTAGGCCATACCGAGCAGCTCGCCTCGGACTATGGTGCCTTCCGCCGCGAGTTCAATCTGGTGTTCGACCACCCAGCTGACGGGCAGGACGCTGCCGGCCGCCTCCATTCCATCCAACAGGGAGCCAGGTCGGTGGCAGATTATTCCTTGGAGGTAAGGATACTCGCGGCAGACAGTGGGTGGGATGACACTGCGCTCAAGAGCGCGTACAGGAGGGGGCTGAGCGACCCGTTCAAAGATCTCATCGTTCGGGACCGCCCTGCCTCCTTCAACGAACTCGTCACCCTCGCCCTCCAGATGGACGAACGGCTGCAGGAGCGGCCCCAGGAACGCGCCCCGCGCGCTGGCCCCTCCCATAGACTAACCCCCGTCCATTCTACCGGTGCCTTCCCTGGGTCAGCGTCCCGTGGGCTCTCTCCAGTGGAAGCTATCCGTTTCTTGGTTTTGCACGCCCCCACAGCGCCCCTGGTGTTAGGAAGACCGTGGTTGGAACGGCACGATCCCTACATCTCTTGGTCTACTGGGCGGATTTTGGGTTGGAGCGTTGCGTGTCATGCCAACTGCCTTCGCTCCGCCCACTCCCCGTCCAGCGGCCTCAGACCCGTGCCTCCTCCCACGGATCTCACTGGTGTTCCTCCCATTTATCACGATTTAGCCCCTGTATTTAGTAAAGACAGTGCACTTTCCCTCCCCCCTCACCGTCCCTATGATTGTGCCATAGATCTCTTTCCCGGGGCCGCCCTTCCCACCGGTCGGTTGCATAACCTCTCCGTCCCGGAGAAGGAGGCTATGCGCAATTATATCACAGAGTCCCTGGCCTCAGGAATCATAAGGCCCTCGTCTTCCCCGGTGGCAGCGGACTTCTTTTTTGTGGCAAAGAAGGAGGGCAGCCTGAGGCCTTACATAGATTATCGAATGCTAAATAACATCACGGTGAAAAATAAATATCCACTCCCCCTTATGAGTTCCACGTTCGAGCCACTCACTCACGCCACGGTGTTCACGAAGCTGGACCTGCGCAGCGCGTACCACCTGGTGCGCATCCGGGAAGGGGATGAATGGAAGACGGCCTTCAACACCCACCTAAGGCATTTCGAATACCTCGTTATGCCCTTCGGCCTCACCAACGCCCCGGCCGTCTTCCAGGCGTTGGTCAACGACGTGCTCCGGGACATGCTGAACACGTTCGCGGTGGTGTACCTGGATGACATCCTCGTGTTCTCCAGGACTGAGGAGGAACACCACCAGCATGTCCGCCTGGTCCTCCAACGGCTGCTGGAGAACAGGCTCTTCGTGAAAGCCGAGAAGTGCGTGTTCCACTCCGCCTCCATGGAGTTCCTTGGCCACATCGTGGAGAAGGGGCTCGTCCGCACTGACCCCAGGAAGACCCGAGCGGTGGAGGAGTGGGCACGGCCCACTAACAGGACGCAAATCCAGCGCTTCCTGGGGTTTGCAAACTTCTACCGGCGCTTCATCAGGGGGTTCAGCCGTGTGGCCGCCCCCCTCACTGCACTCACCTCCAACCTCCGCCCCTTCTCCTGGACCTCGGAGGCAGAAGCCGCCTTTTGGCCCTGAAGAGGCTGTTCACAACGGCTCCGGTGCTCGCCCACCCGAACCCATGCAGGCAGTTCATCGTGGAGGTGGACGCATCGGACACGGGCATCGGAGCCGTCCTCTCCCAGCGGTCGGAGGAGGACCAGAAGATCCACCCGTGCGCCTTCTTCTCCCGGCGTTTCAGTCCTGCGGAGAAGAATTACGACATCGGCAACAGGGAGTTGCTGGCCGTCCACGCCGCCCTAGAGGAGTGGAGACACTGGCTGGAGGGAGCAGGGCAGCCGTTCATCGTATGGTCCGATCACAAGAACCTGACCTACTTGCGGACGGCTAAGAGGCTCAACCCCAGGCAGGCGCGCTGGGCTCTCTTCTTCAGCCGGTTCGACTTCACCCTCACCTACCGCCCGGGCACCAAGAACGTCAGGGCAGACGCCCTCTCCCGTCTGTTTCCCGAGGGGTCCCCTGACGCCCCAGACACCATCCTTCCCCCGGCCCGGGTGGTGGGTGTCGTCACCTGGGCCATCGGTGGTGAGAAGGGCCCAGCGCGCCCAACCCGACCCACGCAATGGACCCCGGAACCGGCTATTTGTGCCTCCCTGTGTCCGGCCCCAGGTGCTGGAGTGGGGCCACTCCAGCCATCTTGCTTGCCACCCCGGTGTCTACCGAACGGCGGCCTTCATCCGCAGGGGTTTCTGGTGGCCCACCATGGAGGCAGACACCAGAGAATTCGTGGCAGCCTGCACCACCTGCGCCCGCAGCAAGGCTCTCCATCGCCCTCCAGCAGGACTCCTGCGCCCCCTTCCTGTCCCCGGCCGACCTTGGTCCCACATTGCCTTGGACTTTGTAACTGGCCTCCCCGTGTCGCAAGGCAATGACACCATTCTGACCATTGTCGACCGGTTTTCCAAGGCCGTCCCCTTTGTTGCCCTCACCAAACTCCCCTCTGCAGCCGAGACGGCGGACCTTCTCGTCTCCCACTTCGTCCGACCCCATGGGATTCCCCTGGACATTGTCTCTGACCGTGGTCCCCAGTTCACTTCGAAGGTATGGCAGGCCTTCTGTAAGGGGATTGGGGCCACGGTCAGCCTCTCCTCCGGGTATCACCCCCAGACCAATGGGCAGGCAGAGCGGGCCAATCAAGCCCTGGAGGCGGCTTTACGTTGCATTACCACCAGCAACCCCGCCTCCTGGAGCAAGTACCTGCCCTGGGTGGAGTACTCGTTCAACTCCATGGAGAGTTCGGCTACCGGTTTGTCCCCCTTCGAGTGTTCTCTTGGCTATCAACCTCCTCTGTTCCCCCATCAGGAGTTGGAGGTGGCGGTCCCGTCCACGAAGGCCCATCTCGTTTGGAAGACCGCCCGGGCCGCTCTGTTGCGAGCTACAGAGCGGGCCCGGCGCAGCGCCAACCGGCGGAGAGTGCCGGCTCCAGCTTATCGACCTGGCCAGAAGGTATGGCTCCTGGCCCGGGACCTGCCCTTCCCTACCATCAACCGGAAGCTGGCTCCCCGCTACGTCGGTCCCTACACCATCGACCGCATCGTCAACCCTTCGGCGGTGCGTCTCCATCTCCCTACCTCACTCAAGATCCATCCCGTCTTCCATGTCTCGCGCCTCAAACCGGTAGCCACCAGCCCCCTGTCTCCCCCTGTCCAAGCTCCTCCACCCCCCAGGATCCTCGACGGTGGTGACATGGTCTGGGATGTCGACCAGCTGCTCGCCGTACGCCGCCGGGGGCGTGGGTACCAATACCTGGTGGACTGGGTTGGCTATGGGCCCGAGGACCGCAGCTGGGGTCCCCGGTCCTACCTGGCCGACCCCGCACTCCTGGAGGAGTTCTATCGGGCCCACCCCAACGCCATCGGACGGTCGCCCGGTGTCTACCGTAGAAGGGGGGGTCCTGTTGTGGTTACACCGCCCCGAGCTGCCTCCCCGGCACGTTCAAGCCACTCCCCCAGCTCGGACGTGCCGGAAACATCCCGAGCGCTGCACTGCACCAGGTGTTTGCCATCATCCATCAGGCACACCTGTGGCAATCAGGCAGCCTTCTACAAGAAGCCTCCCAGAACGTCTCTCTGTGCTTCGACGTACTGAACCCTGCGGTAAAGTTCTGACAAGCCCTCCAGCGTTCCTTGCATTCTGTTTATTCCCCAGTGTCTTATCTTCGTGTCTCTGTTTCCTCCCAAGACTCTCCCTCCGCGATTTCCACGGCTCCCCGCGTCTCCCTCGTCCCCAGCGACCTTCACGTTTTCTCCCCGGACCTCTCCTGCGATCTCCCCCCTTGTCCCTCTATCTGGACCCCTCCCTTCGGACTCGACTTCCCGGATCTCGGACTTGAACTTTCTCGGACAACCCCTCTTGGATCACGGACTGGACTTTCTTGCCAGGTGCACGCACATTTTTTCAACACCTCCTGGTCATTTACATACCGCACCACACATAGGCTAAAAACACTCACGCATAGTTATACACGCAAACCACGGGACACCACACATAGTTTATTCACACATCCCACTAACAGAACGCCTTTTTCACCATACATTTCCCTCCCACAATAAAACGACCGGGCGGCATTTCGGTGGCCTTCTAAGGCTCGTAAAAATCAAATTAACAATCGAAAAAATAGCCAACATTAATCCAACTCACCGAACAGCGGGCGACGTAGTTCTCTGCCGGACTCCGTCGAAAAGAGAGAATGGAGCTCCGCCTCTAAATATAAACTGGGAAATATGACACCACCTCCGGTAGATGGCACGCTCTCCGGAAAAGGCGGCCCCCCACGCCGTTGTCACGGGAAACGTGACGCGACATCCGGCAAACGCGCGCCCTCCCCATAGACGGAAAAAAACAGAAAGGGGGAGGAAAAAAAGAAAAAAAAAAGAAAAAAAGGGACAGTGTGTTTTTTCCAGAGACGGGTTAGGGTTAGAGTTATAGGACCGTGTGTCCGAGGAAAGTGACGTGTTGTTGACAAAATTGGAGTTTGGAGAGACTAGCTTGGCGACCTTCTTGGGCCAGATGGCGTAAGAGAGAGACCGAGTCACGGCTGCACTGCGTTGTGGTGGGGGCACAAAGCAGGAGGTCGTCGACGTACTGCCATAGGGTTGAGCCGCGCGTCAGCGTAAGTGTGCTAAGGCTGTCTCGAAGCGCCGCGTTGTAGATCGTGGGGGTTTCACAATAGCCCTGACACAGCCTTGTCCATGTGTAAGGCCGACCGTCAAATAGGAACGCAAACCAGAACAGGGACGCTGAAGAAAGCGTTGGCAGGGTCCACAACGGTATACCGCCGTGCAGAAGGGGGAACCTGAGACATAAGGGTGTAGGGATTGGGGACGCAGGGCGTGCGGGCCCTGACAGCTGCATTTACTGCCTGAAGGTCTTGAACGAACCTCCATTCAGTGGGCTGTCCGGGTGGGCGTATCTTCTTCACGGGGAAGATGGGAGTGGAAACCGGGGAGGTGGGGCAAGGGACAATTATGCCCTTGACACGCAAGGCATTGAATACAGGGCAGATGCCATTAACCGCTTCCGGTTTCAAAGGGTACTGAGGTTGGTGGGGACGGAAGTCGGATTTCGGGGTAATGATGACGGGCTCACAATTACGTATGAGACCTACATCCTATTTCCCGTCAGCCCAAAGATGGGAGGGGATGTTGTGAAGCTGCGGAGCAAGTGCAGTGTGTGTGTGTGTGTGTGTGTGTGTGTGTATGGGCCTCAGTCACTGACGGTGAGGGGGCGGAAAGAGCCAACATTCGTGGCGTCACCGCAACGGTGGCGCCACGAATGTGAGGGGGACCAGTCGCGTGAAGAGTCGGCGGGAAGCCAATCTGACGCCAGAGAAGCTTGTCGCGCGAGTGGACCCGTATCTGTCCACTGGGAACCCCGTCGTTTTACCAAGGAGACGTGCGGGACCGAGTCATCAACCGAAAACAACGCAGTTTGGTCGTTGTCTAATGTACACGTGACATGAGCGGTGCAGTGTAGGTTGTCCGCTGTCATGTAGGTCGATGCGTCCCCTGTTGTGGTGTGTGAGCAAGGGAGCAGAGCCACTGTGTGTATTGGGAGGCGGTAGGAGCCCACATGTAGACCCGTAGAGGGAGGGCGGGGTTATGTGTATGCAAAAAAATATTCGCTGCTGGTAACGAAGTGATGTACAGCCCTGATGAGGTGGAAACAACAGAGATGCCCAGTTGGATCATGCCATCTCCATCCAGCAAATTAAATGGGCAGTTATCAGAAATTAAAACAGGCAATTTTGTTGATGAGCTGTCATCCAGGCAAACAAGCGCACAGGAATGGATAATGGCTCCGTGACACACGTACCACTCGCAACAGTGGAGAGGACCGTTTGGCCGCTCCGTGTTAACCGTGGCTGGCCGATAGGCAGTTCTCACCACCGTTCGTGTGGCTCCAGTGTCTAACAAGAAAGGCAGCCCAGCATTTGCAAGATGCAAGGTTATCATTGGCAGTTTTCGGAAAGCTAGCTCATGAGATACATACTGTCCAACTGGGGAAGCTAACAGCAAAGCAGAGTCTTCATTGCAAATCAGTGTATTTGGTTGTGTCTGTGCATTCATATGACCTGATGTGGCAGCAGATGTGTCCAGGACCCCCCCCTCCTCCTCCCATGTCGCCTGTCAGTCCGAACCCCGGTATGAGCCTCCCCGTGGGGCCCACTGGTTGTGAGGTCCGTTGCTCCATCCTCGGCCTCTTCCGCGCCTTTGGTTGATGCCCTTGACGGAGTGGACAGTCTTCAGCCCAGTGACCGGGCTGGCCACATGTGAAGCAGCAGTCGTCACCCGGTTGGGGGCCGCTGGGCTGGGCGTGTTGTCACGGGTTCTGACATCGTGAACGGTCCCCGGGTCTGTCCTGTTGCACAGGTTAGTAGGGTGAAGGAAGCCGCTGCAGCGCCATGGAGGAGAGAGAGAGAGGTGCGATGTTTGTCCTGAGCCTGCCTTGCCTTCTGTTCTTCTTCCTTTTTCTGCATTTGATCGTGGGCATGATCAGCATGTCTCAGCAAGTCTTCCAGTCGTCTCTTTCCGTATCCTACGCAGTGTGTTTCTATGGCTTTCCTAACTCCGTCCTGCAGGCCGGCCAGGAAATGTTTGCAGAGGTGAGTTTCCCATTGGCCTCTCGCCGTGGACGGGGGAGAGAGAACTGGTGGCGGTTGGGGTGTTGGTGGTGGTGGTGGTGTCAGACGGGGTGTCGGTGGTGGTCCCAGGATCGGTCTCATGGCGCCGCGTTGTTGGACAGGTTGTTGGACGCACCCGGAGTCGTCAGAGGGGTGTCCCAGAGACATCGCTATGAGCTGCGGATATAAGGAAGACAAAAGGAGAGAGAGAGGCTGGCTGCCATGTGAGTATGGCGGAGGGGTGGATGTCAGAGATGGATTAGGAGAGGTGTGTGAGAACGGGTCTTTGGTTGATACGTGAGCTGTCGTATCTCTGTCTTTACCGAGTCGTCGCTGCGCGTCATAGTCCTCTGTAGCCTTTTTCTTTCCCTACTTTCACACTCTTTCTCCCACATTCCCAAAATTCTTTCTTGCTCTGCCATATACTCTAATCATGTTGTAGGAATCTTTTTCCTTTCTAAGACCTTCGCTTTTCCCATTTCCATGGACTATCGGACTTTCATTAGTTTATTCTTGCTCAAAGTTCCTTCAACAGGAAACCCATGATCCTGCATCCAGTCTAAAATATATTTTACCGAGTCTTCACCATATTTCCTTATCACTCATTATCTGATAGATCGGACCCTCCATATCTATCGGGGGCGGTTTACTGCCCTTGTTTCCCTTTTATTTTCTTTTTTCCCCTCAAAATTCACTTGATCCTACCAAATGACCACTTCTATTAGTGCGAGACCGAGGGTGAACAGCCGCTTAATTGTCAGTGCACGACCTCATCTGGTTTCAATAGTACGCGTTTTAAATGATCATTTTATCCTTTAAAGAATTCTGCTTACCCGTGCGATGAATCTCCCAGGGTTTTGCTGAGGGATCTCAGCGACACCGACCAAACGGACCACCCGCCTCTCCCTTTCTTCTTCTCAAACCTGGTGAGGTTATTGGGAGATCGGTGACTATGTTCTTGTCCCGAGATGATCGGTCAGCCGGTTGTCCGTCTGGCGGGGCGACGTGAGATCCCGCTTCTGACACCAAATTGTTGTGGATTTTCCTTTATCCTTTTAATGGGCTCTTGCCCCAGCAACCTCTGGGGAGAATAATCATCGGACAAATATTGAAGCAAACAGAGAATCTTTAATGCATCTGCAGATGGAGAGACATAAGGCCACACAGAGGTTCGTCTGTGAGGATATGCTCTGCCTCTGAGCTGGAGATAGTGGTTTTTTATACAACAGTCCGTCGCGTCATACACTATGTTTCCTGCGTCAACTAAGGTGTAATCTTACAAAGGAATGAAGGAAACATCTACGTTAATCACGTTCTGTGCCTCGTGAGTGTCTGTACGCCTGTTGCACTTGTCTTTTGCTGTACCTGGCCGTTCCTGGGATGCGGCAATGGGGAGGCAAGCATAGTAACAGTTGCTATGTGGCCCCATGGAAGGTACGCATGAGAACAATGGTTATGTGTGTCTGCAGTGAGTGAGAAGTTTCATACACACAGACAAGTGGAAAACTACAGAGTACATACGGAGTGCATATGGAGAACATTTTGTACTCCACATACATCACCAACATCCTGCTCAGCTCTCCCCTTCTCAGCCTCCTCCTGCTCAGCTGCACCACTCTCCTCTCAGAGCCTCACCGCAGCCACATCGTCATGACACGACTGGTACGAATGCCATTGCGAGGTACTTGGTGCGCCGAGAGCTTGTGAATTCCGGTCTCATCCAGTTCAACGAGCGCCCAGAAAATTATTGGGCATGGAAGTCCTCTTTCTTCAACGCCATTGAAGGACTGAACTTAACTGCCAGCGAGGAGCTCGACCTCTTGACAAAGTCGTTAGGAAAAGAGTTCTCAGAGCACGTTACAAGGATTCGCTATGTGCACGTCGCCGACCCTGTAGTGGGCCTACAACATGTCTGGGAACGCCTAGAAGAGTGCTCCCCTGAAGTGATCGAGAGAGCGCTCTTCGAGAGGATAGAGAACTTTCCAAAAATCTCTCAGAAAGACCCCGTAAAGTTGAGGGAACTGGGAGACCTGCTGATGGAGTTAGACTCTGCTAAGTGTGAGGGCTACCTGCCGGGGCTCTCGTACCTGGACACCGCCAGGGGTGTCAACCCGATCGTTGAGAAGCTGCCACACAGTCTACAAGAGAGGTGGATAACTAAGGGTTCCCAGTACAAAGAGCGGCACCATGCCCCCCCCCATTCACCTTCTTCGCAGACTTCCTCTGCAGCGAGGCACACAGAAGAAACGACCCCAGCTTTACTCTCCCTTCAGCTCCCTCGAAAACGTCCAGCAAGTCCTCCACAGGGTTCTCAAAACATGAGCGATCAGAAAAGGAATCAAGACACGCCAAAACGAATGTCTCCACCCACAAGACAGAGGTCTCAACAAACCGCTCAGCTTCTCAGTCACGCAGTTCGAGCAGCATGCCTGGCGACAAAGGGAAACAATGTCCCATCCATCAGAAGCGCCATCCTCTAAAGAAATGTCGGGGTTTTCGAAGCAAGTCTCTTGAGGAGCGCAAAGCCTTTCTGAAAGAGAATGGTGCCTGCTACAGGTGTTGCTCCTCCACAACTCACTTGGCGAAGAACTGTAAGGCAACTTTGAAGTGCAGCGAATGTGAGAGCGATGACCACATAGCGGCGCTCCACCCTGGACCTCCTCCACGGGACAAAAAAGACAAGGACCCCACCTCAGAGCATGGCGGGGAGATTGAAGAGGAGGCGCCTCCACCAGCAGTCACCTCTAAATGCACAGCACACCCAGACAGAGCTAGTAACGTCTACATCGTCCTGGACGACCAGAGCAACAGATCTCTGGCGAGGTCTGATTTCTTCTACCTCATCCAAATCAGAGGTTCAGACTCACCGTACACCCTGCGTACATGTGCAGGAGTCACCGATACATCTGGAGGAAGAGCCACAGGGTTCTTGGCGGAGTCGTTGGATGGAAAAAACAAGTGTGCTGCTTCCAACACTCATTGAGTGCAACCATATGCCTGACGATCGGTCAGAAATCCCGACCCCAGAAGCTGCACAGCACCACAGCCACCTGAAGTCCATCGCTCGCAGAATCCCTCGCCTGGACCCTGAAGCCCAGATCCTGATACTTCTGGGACGCCACATCCTTCAGGTCCACAAAGTCAGGGAGCAACGCAATGGTCCTCCCAGCGCCCCCTATGCCCAACGTCTAGACCTGGGTTGGGTGGTTATAGGGGACGTGTGCCTGGGTTCAGCCCACAAGCCAGCAGCTGTGACTTCCTATCGCACCAGCGTGCTCGAAAACGTAAGGCCATCTCTCCTCACTCCGTGCCCCAACCGTCTCCAGGTCAAGGAAAGGTTCCTCCTTACAGCATCAAACATGACACCCCAGTCCCTGATGATGACAAAGTGGGGCTTTCCATCGAAGATCGTCTGTTCCTGGAGTTCATGGACAGAGAGATGGTGATGGACGACACCAACAGCTGGGTGGCGCCTCTCCCATTCCGATCCCCTCGTCGACGGCTCCCGAACAATCGAGACCAAGCTCTCAGCAGACTTACCTCTCCCCGCCGCACCCTGGAAAGAAAGCCTAAGATGAAAGCCGACTTCGTCACACCTTCATGCAAAACATCTTTGATCACGACCAGGCTGAGTTGGCCCCACCACTACCGGAGGGAAGTGAGTGCTGGTACTTACTTATCTTCGGCGTCTACCACCCTCAAAAGCCAGACAAGATCAGGGTTGTCTTCGATTCCAGCGCTCAACATCACGGCATCTCCCTGAACGATGTGCGTGCTACTTACCGGCCCGGATCTGAACAGCTTGCTGGGAGTCTTGCTGCGCTCCCGAAGAGAAACAGTGGCTGTCATAGCGGACATCGAGCAGATGTTTCACAGCTTCGTCGTTCGAGAAGACAACAGAGATTTCTTGTGTTTCCTGTGGTTCAACAACAACGACCCCAACTGAGAGATTGCCGAGTATCGCATGAAAGTCCACGTATTCGGCAACTCACCATCCCCAGCTGTCGCCATCTATGGACTTCACCGAGCAGCAGAACACAGCTCCAGGGAACACGGAATGGATGCCAAGCACTTAGTGGAACGCGACTTCTACGTCGACGACCGCCTCGCTCTGGCTGGGTTGCGTCCCGAGGGGCAGCCGTGAGTAGAGGGAGGAGTCGTTGGCAGCTTGACTGGAGGTGGCCACTTGCTGTGTATTTAGCATAGCAGCACACTCAGCTGCTCCCTCAACCTGTAGTGCGATGGTAATTGCTCTGGACAGCAGCAGATCGTCTTTTTCCAGCAGGAGAGTCTCACGCACCTTTGCGTTGTTGGTGTGTTCGATTAGCTGGTCGCGAACCATCTCGTCCTGAAGCGCGCCAAACTTGCATGAGCTAGCTATCCCTCGCAAATTAGCTACGTACTGCCGCACAGACTCACCAGGCAGTTGGTGTCGCTGACGGAATATAAATCGCCGAAGGAGGGCACTCTGTGGAGCAGCGAAATGGGTGCTCATAAGTCCCACAGCTTTGTCAAAGTTTGTGACGTTCCCCAGAGTCCCGAGCACACGATGACCCTCTGCTCCCAAGCAGTGTAGCAACAGAGCCGTCTTCCTAGCCTGGCTCACGTCGTCGAGCCCTGAGGCGATGATGTAATTTTCAAAACTATGTAGCCAGCGAGTCCATGGTACCGGAGGCTCGCCAGGTAACGCCAGGAAGGGGGCAGGTGGTGGGAGAGAGATATCAGCCATCCTCGTCGCCAATATTGTATTGAGAAATCACGTCAGGACACAGCGCTGTCGCTCGACACAACCTCTACGTTGCATTCTTTATTTAGACTGACACAGCATCACAGGCAGACCCGATCAAACAACCCAGAGCCCGCAGGCATCACCAAGCGATCCCAGCACAATAGAACAGCACCAAATCAAATGCAGCACTGTCGATGTGTGCAGACATAACAAGGGGCTTACCAGCGTTTCCCATTGGAAGTAACAACCCCTTTCAGCCCGCGATTTAGCAAACACCGTTCACATGTGTCGCACCGGGCATTCATGCAGCATAAGCCTCGGTTTGTAGCTAAGAGCCGTTCACAATGTGCTGCACGAGGCCTACCTACACGTGTTGCTAGTGCTAGCTAACGTTAGCTAGTACAAGAAGTGAATCTCTTGTGCTGCTTAGCTACGGGTGCTTAATAGTGACGAGCATAATCGTTCAATAAAAATTAGGCTCACATGCATCGAAACTGACGATATTAAATGATTCCAAGTAGAAAATTCAACAAGCCAACTAGCTAGATAGCATTTGCCTTGGCGTGGGACTGACAAGCTAGCATAAGCTAACGTGAGCTAGTGAAAATTCGCACACATTAAAATGACATCTGGATGTAACGTTACATGTATATAGACATCTCCGATATCGTTATGCAAGCAGGTGAGCGGCTAACGTTAAACCGGAATTAAGCAAGCGAGACTGTGTGGCTAGCTAGAATTAGCAGGCCCCGTTTATAGCAGCTAGCAGCAGGTCTGTCTTCTAACGTCAGGCGTAGCCAATCGCTCGGTTGGTTGTCGGTGTGATAACGTGGCAATATTCGCTAACTTTAAAAAAAAAAAAAATTCGCTAACTAACGTTAGCTAGCTTATGCTAGCTAGTCGTTTCCTAGCCAGGCTAGCTAGCTATGAACGTATAAACTGCCGTGCGATAACGTTATAATTAGCTTTAATCAGTCACTTAAAAATCACACTCGAGTGTGCCAAAATGTTACAAAAACATGTCGATATTCAATGTTTACTGGGGTTTTTCGCGCTTCGGCTCACTTCTTACCGAGAAATTGGCACTTGGCACAAGTTGGCCGTGAACTTGACTTCTCCTCAGGGCTCCAAGCAGTGAAAAGAAAAATGGCATAAAATCAAGAGATTTTGAGAACCAAAGTTTGGCTACGTCAGTAGTCACGTGACATACTGGATGGAAAAATAGTCTTTGGTTTTAAGTCAATCAAATACATTGTACCAATGAGGCCCTGATTTCCATTGAATTAAAGTGATTTTAATACATATATAGACCCAAAATATCATAAATACCATTATATCGGGTCCAATCAAATAAAAAACACGCTTTAATTGAATGGCAGCATATGATCACTTTTTACTGTGTGGATGCAAACAGTGAAACTTATGTAACCCCTTTTTCACTGGCGGGTGAAGTAATACTTGGGGTAGTATTGGTCGAGGATCAATGACCACACCGGGTTATAGAACTCAGGTTTAATCGTGGCTCAGTAGGCAGACGTAATAACCATACGTGGTAGTGGTGTAACCATAATAACAGTCCGGGTAGTACATAGCACCTATTGTAGTTCCAGTGGATATACATGGCGTTATATCACTACAACCAGCTGCACTGATGTTTGCTCGGGAGCTACAGACGCCTGTGGATCTGGTCTTTGGCAAGCCGCCAAACCCACCAGTACGAGTGCCGCCGGGCCAGGACTATGTAGACGCACTACAGGACCGGATGGAGGCTCCTCATCAGCTGGCTCCAGAAAATATGGCTTCTGCAGGGGAAAGGCAGAAGAGAGCCTATGATGTACGTTGCCACCGCAAAGAGTACCAGCAGGGGGACAACGTATGGGTGTATAACCCACGGCGAACGAAGGGACGGTCCCCAAAGCTGAACAGCAACTGGGAGGGGCCCTGCCTCATCCTGAAGAGGATCTCAGAGGTCATCTATAGAGTGAAGCTCCACAGCCGCCCTCGGATAGTCATCCTTCACCAAGATCGCCTCGCACCTTACTTAGTACAGACCAGGCTACCGGGGTCCAGGGAGGGGGTAAGGACACTGCTGGATCAAAGCCAACCTCCCTGGATGTCAGCAAGGAGCTACCATTAGAGCACCTTGTTTTGGGCCAGGGAGGGGGCGGGGACACTGGGTTTACAGAGCTGCCCTCCCTGGCCAGGAATGGAAACAGCGGTGACGTCGACGTCGACGGTGGGGGCTCAGACCCAGCGGATGCAGAGCCGCCCCCGTCATCCATCAGCAGCCCGCGGCAAGGAGCAGCCCGGGATGGGAGAGCTGCTCGGCGGAAGAAACCCTCATGGTGGATGGACCCATCCACATGGGATTTGGGTTAGGCCAACGGGACGTTGGTCTTTCAAGGAAGGAGGCAGTGTGGCGAATTCAACTAGAGTGTTCCTGCTCCAAGTTCATTTGCATGTTACCCACGATGCAACTGAAATGTCGATGTTTTGGTTATGTTGTGGGCTATTGAACACGTTAAAAACGGGCATATCTGTTACAGATAGCGGGGATGCGGTGCAAGGTGATGGGGACGTTACGAGAGAAGTTGATTAGACAACATGCTATTTCCCACCATGAGGGTAAAGAGTAGGCAAATAGATAAGGTCGCTTCTGTGGCCAAGAAAAGGATCAAGCTGAGACCAAAACGAATTTGTGACTGTTATGACTAGCTTGGCTTGCGGTCATTAAAAGCTTGCTTGTTAACTCTGAAAGGTTTGCTGAGAAGTCCATTATTTGACCACGTCAAAATATCATCATGTTGATTTTATGTCAACCCATTTGGCCCCGCTACACTGGGAGGAGCCATTACATATGAAGCCCCTGCCCCCCCCCAAAAAACAAACAAAAACAAAACAAAAATAAAAAATGATGTCAGTCATTTATTTGCGACTGTTGTGCGGACTGTGTGTGTTGAGCAGCGACCCCCGGTACACCCTTGTTACAGTCGTTTTTGCTGACCCGGAAGTTGTACTGTCAAGCAAGCGCCACAAACAACGCGCGCGGACAGCCTGGACACGGCAGCAGTGGCACATCCTACAAGATTAATAAAGTGTGAGTATTAATCATATACGTTTTGATGCAAGCTGTGCCTTGCCCCTTTAAGGAGAGGGCTTAATGGGTATTGTGTGTGTGTGTGGGGGGGTGATGTAGACGCAGCCGTGTGTGTGTGTGTCTGTGTATTTTCTGTTTGTAGCCGCAGCCGCGGAGACTCTAGTTTGCCGACAGATAGGAAGGTAGCCACCGTTACCAGTGATGATTTGTATGCATCACGGGGAGGGAGGGAGGGAGGCTGCCGTGTGTTAAATGGGACTGCAGTGCAGGGCAGTGGCCGGCCCGTTCTCCACCGCAGAGTTGGTCCGGACTCTTTATGAAGTTGTTACCAGCTACGAGCCAGGCTAAGCTAAATATACTAGCGAGACACCCACCAGAGGCTTCCAACTACGGTTCGGAGCCGCGACGCTGGAGAGGTAACAGTACTAGACGTGCTGCTGCACTAGACGTTTTGTTGTTTTGTTGTGTTAAGTTACAAGTAAAGCTGAGCGTCGCTGTGTAAGTTAGCTTTTACCTAATCAACGTCAGCCAACTTGCTAAGTAGGCTGTTGCTCTGCGTGCGCGTTTTCATTTTTGGGGTAGCATGCGGCGATAGCTTTTATTAAAAAGCATGCGAATTTGCCCTGGGAATCAGTGGAGGCTGATGGAAGTGCCCCATTTGTATCTTAACTGTCATCTTCTTCTCTCTATAGACACTGTGGGACCTGAGCAGGACCCAAACAGACCTCACCTACGATGCAGTCCCATGTAGACCAGTATAGTATGGTCTATAATAGCAGATCATGATCCAGCTCAAGGTTATTGTAGTTCAGTAAAACTGAACTAAAACCATTTGTGAAAAGAGAAGAAAAAAAACAAAAAAAAAACGTTTCAGTTCACTGAAATAAAAATAAAACTTGACTTTAGAGGAGCAAGAAGAGGAAGCGAGTGAAGGCAGAGCCGAAGATCAAATGGTGGAAGTTGAAGAAGGAAAACTGTTGTGTGGAGTTCAGGCAGGGGTTAAGACAGGCACTGGGTGGATAGTGGAGAGTTGCCGGACGGCTGGGCAACCACTGCAGAAATAGTGAGGGAGACAGCTAGGAAGGTACTTGGTGTGTCGGCAGGACAGAGGAAGGAAGAAAAGGAGACTTGGTGGTGGAGTGAGGAAGTACAGCAAAGTATACAGAAGAAGAGGTTGGCAAAGAAGAAATGGGATAGTCAGAGAGATGAAGAAAGTAGACAGGAGTACAAGGAGACACAACTTAAAGCTAAGAGAGGTGGCAAAGGCAAAAGGCGTATGGTGAGTTGTATGACAGGTTAGACACTAAGGAAGGAGAAAAGGACTTGTACCGATTGGCTAGACAGACGGACCGAGCTGCAAAGGATGTGCAGCAGCTTAGGGTGATGAAGGATAGAGATGGAAATGTGCTGACGAGCGAAGAGAGTGTGCTGAGAAGGTGGAAGGAGTACATTGGGGGGCTGATGAATGAAGAAAATGAGAGAGAGAGAGCAGGTTGGATGATTTGGGGATAGTGAATCAGGAAGTGCAGTGGATTAGCAAGGAGGACGTGAGGGCAGCTATGAAGAGGATGAAGAGTGGCAAGGCAGTTGGTCCTGATGACATACCTGTGGAGGCATGGAGATGTTTAGGAGAGATGGCAGTGGGGTTTTTAACTAGATTGTTTAACTCAAACTTGGAAAGGGAGAGGATGCCTGAGGAGTGGAGAAGAAGCATACCGGTACCGATTTTCAAGAACCAGGGCGATGTGCAGAACTGTAGCAACTACAGAGGTATAAAGTTGATCAGCCACAGCATGAAGATTTGGGAAAGAGTAATCGAAGCTAGGTTAAGAGGAGGAGAGGTGACGATTAGCGAGCGGCAGTATGGTTTCATGCCACGAAAGAGCACCACAGATGCGATGTTTGCTTTGAGAATGTTGATGGAGAAGTATAGAGAAGGCCAGAAGGAGCTACATTGTGTCTTTGTAGATTTAGAGAACGCATAAGCCAGGGTGCCGAGAGAGGAGATGTGGTATTGTATGAGGAAGCCGGGAGTTGCCGAGAAGTATGTAGGAGTGGTGCAGGATATGCACGTGGAAGTGTGAGAGTGGCGAGGTGACAGATGGGTTCAAGGTGGAGGTGGGATTACATCAAGGATCGGCTCTGAGCCCCTTCTTGTTTGCAATGGTGATGGACAGGTTGACGGATGAGATCAGGCAGGAGTCTCTATGGACGATGATGTTCGCGGATGACATTGTGATCTGTAGCGAGAGTAGGGTGCAGGTGGAGGAGAGCCTGGAGATGTGGAGGTATGCACTGGAGAGAAGAGGAATGAAAGTCAGTAGGAGCAAGACGGAATACCTGTGTGTGAAAGAGAGGGAAGACAGTGGAATGGTCAGGAGTGGAGGTGACGAAGGCATATGACTTTAAATACTTGGGGTCAACAGTCCAAAGTAACGGGGAGTGCAGGAGAGAGGTGACGAAGAGAGTGCAGGTAGGGCGGAGAAGAGTGTCAGGAGTGATTTGCGACAGAAGGGTGCCAGCAGGAGTTAAAGGGAAGGTTTACAAGATGGTTGTGAGACCAGCTATGTTGTATGGTTTGGAGACAGTGGCACTGACGAAAAGACAGCAGGAGGCGGAGCTGGAGGTGGCAGAGTTGAAGACGCTAAGGTTTTCACTGGGAGTGACGAAGAAGCACAGGATTAGGCACGATTATATTAGAGGGACCGCTCAAGTTGGACGGTTTGGAGACAAAGCAAGAGAGGCAAGATTGAGATGGCTTGGGCATGTGTGGAGAAGGATGCTGAATATGGAGCTGTCAGGGAGGAGGAGAAGAGGAAGGCCAAAGAGGAGGTTTATGGATGTGGTGAGGGAGGACATGCAGGTGGCTGGTGTGATAGAGGAAGATGCAGAAGACAGGAAGAAATGGAAACGAATGATCCGCTGTGCCGACCCCCAACGGGAGCAGCCGAAAGTAGTAGTAGTAGACTTTAGAGGAAAAAACAAATAAACAAACAAACAAACAAACAAAGTGAAACGATATTGTGCACTTTCAAAAGTAACTAAGATAAAATCCAAATGTTCCTCTTCGGCAGTCTGTCAAAACGATGATGACTGTGATGCAGTTTAAGCGGAGCAAGTGCACCTGTGTGTCATCAGGCCCGCATTAGAGTGACAATATCGAAATAATAGTGAAGAAGAAGACAAAAACAAAGTAAAAAAAAGTATGGGAGAGCATGGTGAGGGCTGGTCTTGGTTTGTGCCTGCCTAGATGTGTCTATCTGAGCAGTTGGCATTGGTCTGACTTACTGTACCCTTACTGTCTTTCAGCCAATGGAGTATATTTTCCGGGATGACTGCACTGATGCCGATCCCGAGGATGGAGTGGTTGGTGGTGGTGTCCGAGATCCCTTGCCCCCTGTCAGAAGTGAACCTCGCTGCCCTTCAGGGATTAATAAATCTCATGACATCGACCTGGTGTGATCAGGAGCTCTATATTCAGACAGTTGATCTTGTGCGAAGACTGTGTTCTTGAAGATGACAGTCCCAGTCCCACATTTTGCAATTTTGCCCCCTCCTTTGGTAGCAAGAAATATTTTTGCTCTTTCTGTCTCTGGCCACTGAGGATGGTAAGATTCATCGATTCACACTGGTGAAGCTAGCCAGCCAGCCAGCCTTTCAGCCAGCCAGTCTGTCAGCCAGCCAGCCAGTCTGTCAGCCAGCCAGCCGCATGCATGTTCAAGATTTTGACTGCACCGTTAAAACAAGTGTGCACCGGGTACAATTTGGGATGAAACTAGTGAAAAGGCCTGTTTGTGAAAGGTCTAAGTGTGTGTGTGTGTGTGTGTGTGTGTGTGTGTGTGTGTGTGTGTGTGTACACTTATTTGCTAGTGCAGGGGTCCAAAGCAGTCCACAGCTCAGGAGCAGAAAGTGATGGTAATAATGTTCGTTGTTTCAGAGCATTAAAACAAAGTGGATTCGGGCGTTTGTGTTGTCGTGACGCAGATTCAAGCCTGTGGTGCGTCTGCTTTAGTTTGGGGGTAAAAATGACGACTTGACTTGTGAAAGTCTTTCTGTCACACTGATGACGCGCTGCTTGCTGTTCAGTGAAGTGTTCTAGTACAACAATGTGCACACTTGAGTGTTGAACTCCTGTTCACGGTCAGTAGGTGAACTTGACATACACTTAAAAGGGTCCTTTTAAAGGTGCAGCGTTGCGGTCGGCATCACTGAGTGCCAGCATGAAATGCATATTTGAAATGGGCAGAAGGAGGGAATTAAGTACCCCAATTTAATTCCCCAAAACGTGTTGAAACTGAATTTGTGATGACGGACAAACCCACCGCCCTCTGCTGGCTCCGTCCCTTTGGAAATGTGGGGGACATTCAAGTTTGGCTATGCAAAGTTGACTTTGTTTCCCCTTGTTGTTTTGACTTGACTAAGTAGTAAATTGTGTCGCTAATAACTCGAAATGTATAGCAAACAAATGTCAACAGCTTGGAAACATGTTGTTATTCTTTTCTGCCTTAACATGACACTGGCAAACAGCACATAAAGGAAGCGTGTTAGGTGGTAAACCCTTTAAGACACGTTTATACATCCTATCAACAAAGCCTGCGCCACATTTGATGGCTGTCGCCATAGCTTCCTTACATTCACAGTATTTCACCCAATGTGCAGTGGGAAATGTGACGGCGTGGCGCTAACAAGTGGAAAACAAATCTGCCATCCGTTCCACACGTGTGGTCGAAGCGGACGGTGATGTTAGCGAAAGTAGTAATGAATAAATAAATAGATAAACAAATAAATGTTATGCGTGCGGTACGGACGAAGACTCGGCACTCGGACAGACTTCACTGGTCTTTAATGTAACATTGTCTTATCTTGCAGACGTCCACGTGTACACGGCTACAACTCTCTAGCAACGGAACAACGCTCTTCCTCGAGGCAAGTATACATATAGTATATGTATAGAAGGTTGTGTAGAGAAGGTTGGATGATGTAGGGATAGTGAATCAGCAAGTTCAGTGGATTAGCAAGGAGGAAGTGAGGGCAGCTATGAAGAGGATGAAGAGTGGCAAGGCAGTTGGTCCTGATGACATGCCTGTGGAGGCATGGAGATGTTTAGGAGAGATGGCAGTGGGGTTTTTAACTAGATTGTTTAAGTCAATCTTGAAAAGTGAGAGGATGCCTGAGGAGTGGAGAAGAAGCATACCAGTGCCGATTTTCAAGAACCAGGGCGATGTGCAGAACTGTAGCAACTACAGAGGTATAAAGTTGATCAGCCACAGCATGAAGATTTGGGAAAGAGTAATCGAAGCTAGGTTGAGAGGAGGAGAGGTGATGATTAGAGAGCAGCAGTATGGTTTCATGCCACGAAAGAGCACCACAGACGCGATGTGTGCTTTGACAATGTTGATGGAGAAGTATAGAGACTGCCAGAAGGAGTTGCATTGTGTCTTTGTAGATTTAGAGAAAGCATACGACAGGGTGCCAAGAGAGGAGGTGTGGTATTGTATGAGGAAGTTGGGAGTTGCAGAGAAGTATGTAGGAGTGGGACAGGATATGTATGAGGAAAGTGTGACAATGGTGAAGTGTGCAAGGTTGGAATGACAGATGGGTTCAAGGTGGAGGTGGGATTACATCAAGGATCGGCTCTGGGTCCTTTCTTGTTTGCAATGGTGATGGACAGGTTGACGGACGAGATCAGGCAGGAGTCTCCATGGACGATGATGTTCGCGGATGACATTGTGATCTGTAGCGAGAGTAGGGTGCAGGTTGAGGAGAGCCGGGAGAGGTGGAGGTATGCACTGGAGAGAAGAGGAATGAAAGTCAGTAGGAGGAAGACGGAATACCTATGCGTGAATGAGAGGGAGGACAGTGGAATGGACAGGATGCAAGGAGTGGAGGTGACAAAGGCATATGAGTTTAAATACTTGGGGTCAACTGTCCAAAGTAACGGGGAGTACAGGAGAGAGGTGAAGAAGAGAGTGCAGGCAGGCAGGGTGGAGTGGGTGGAGAAGAGCGTCAGGAGTGATTTGCGACATAAGGGTACCAGCAAGCATTAAAGGGAAGGTTAACAGGATGGTTGCGAGACCAGATACGTTATATGGTTTGGAGACAGTGGCACTGACGAAAAGACAGCAGGAGGCAGAGCTGGAGGTGGCAGAGTTGAAGATGCCAAGATTTTCACTGGGCGTGACGAAGAAGGACAGGATTAGGAACGATTATATTAGAGGGACAGCTCAAGTTGGACGGTTTGGAGACAAAGCAAGAGAGGCAAGATTGAGATGGCTTGGACATGTGTGGAGGAGAGATGCTGGGTATATTGGGAGAAGGATGCTGAATAGGAAGCTGCCAGGGAAGAGGAAAAGAGGAAGGCCAAAGAGGAGGTTTATGGACGTGGTGAGGGAGGACATGCAGGTGGCTGGTGTGACAGAGGAAGACACAGAAGACAAGAAGAAATGGAAACGGATGATCCGCTGTGGCGACCCCTAACGGGAGGAGCCGAAAGTAGTAGTATATATATATATATATGTGTGTGTGTGTATACATATACTATATACATATACACACACACACACACACACACATATATATATATATATGTATATAGCGGCCCCTTACCGATGGGCTCCAACACTGGTAAATGCCTTAATTGTCAAAGGTGGGATACTACACCCCCTTCCCTTTTAAGGTAAGAATACAATCAACAACAGTGTCAACAATCATATAAGTTTCACCAGCTTCATAAAGGATTAGAGTAAAACAGATAAGTAATCTTAAAGCACGTTTTTTTTAAACATGTTAAAGTTCATCAAGTTCAGAGTTCAATCTTCTACACTAAACAGTAGTCTCCTTTGTTTGCCTCTTTTCCCTGATCGTGATTTCCGGCAGCAAATATGCCAGTGTTGTTTGTTTTGAAGCTGGTGAAGGTAGTGTACATTATTTGCAAGATATTTACAAGTTATGTGTAGCTATTTCCATGTCACTTTAATGGACTATGTGAACACTGTAGCCTGGTTTATGTCTGTGGCTGTATAATATGAGTTATATAGCATACAGTAACTGGTCTCATCTTCTGTGTCATTTCACTTTTACAAATGTATTCTTTCATGGGGATGACGACAACATTAAAGAGCATTCAACTTCACTACAGCCTCCGACTTTCTCTTGAAGCCTGTTCGCTATCTGTCAATTTGTATGCATCAAGGATAGGCAACATGGTCCAGAAAGGTCCGGTGTGGTTGCAGGTCTTTGTTCCAACCAATGAGTTATGCAACCAGCAGCATAGAACACCATAGGACTGCCCCCGTTACAGTTACACACCTGAGTCTACAAATCAAGGTCCTTAGCAAAGATTATTGGTTGACTAATAGAATGAGGTGTGTAACTGCTTGGTTGGAACAAAGACCTGTCAGGGTCTGTCGTGTGTCAGTTTCCCGTTATATTTTGATAGTCTTGTCTCTGTGTTCACGTCCTGTTCCCCGTGTGATTACCTGTCCCGGCCCTTATGTGTTTCACCTGTGCCTCGCTATCCCTTCCCTCCTGTGTGTATTTAACCAGTGCTCCCCTGTGTGTCAGTGCCAGATTGTCTTGTCTCCTAGAGCAGCATTCCAGCATTTCATGTTAGAGAGTATCCCCGTGTCTGACTGTTTCGTTCCTGGTTTCCGAGTCTCAGTCTCCTGTTTTGGTACCGTCGCCTGTTTGTTAGTCCGCCTGGTTCTTGAAGCCTTGTGCCTGCCGATTTTGTACCGCTGCCTGTCTGATTGCCTTTCTGGATTTTGACCCTTGGACCGAATTATAGACCCTGAGAACTGGTTACTGTCTGCCTGCCTGCATTTGTGTCGGCCAGTCTCTGTGTTCTTGATAGAACAATCTGGCCAAGATGGACACAGCAGAGCAGGACTCCGTGCTCGCTACCCTCGAAGTGCAGGAGCGTCGGCTCCGACAACAGGAGGAGAAGATTGAACAGGTGCGTCTGGCTGTGGCAGAAGCTTCCCAGCGCAGTGAAGCGGTGTGCGGCACAGTTACCGCTCAAGTCAACTACGTCATCGGACAGCTTCAAGCCATGGGCTCAGCCACTCACCCCTCTCAGTCAGCTGAAACCCCTGCGCCGGCCTCATCGTCAGCTCCGGCACCAGAACCGCCTCTGGCTCCTGCTCCTCCCTCAGAAGTCAGACCCGTCAGGCTCTCCAGTCCGGAAAGATTCTCTGGGGAATCCGATGACTGCCGCCCCTTCCTCTCTCAGTGCGAGCTCCACACACACACAATATGTACACTATATGTATAAAAGTTTTGGGATAACTGACCATTACACCTACGGGAGCTGTAATGACATCTTAGTCTAAATCCATAGAAAGCCATATTCCACGAAGCTCCCGGCGCACAGTTTTTGTGCCGATGTTAATGCCAGGGGAAGTTTGGATCCCTGCAGAGTCAACAGAGCGTTGGCGACTTGAGTTGCTGTTGTCCTTAAAGGCTTGCACTTTTCAATAATAGCACTTACAGTTGGTTGACGGTGGAATATCCAGCAGGGATGAAATGTGACGAGCGGACTCATTGCAAAGATGGCATCCAGTACCACGCTTGAATTGAAAATGTGTACAAGATGATATTGAAAATGAGGAAAGCATTAGGAAGGAAAGGTGATGACATATGAAGCATAAAGAATAAACGGGATGACATTGAGCCCAAAGATATCTTTTGAGCACCTAAGCTAGAGAGGACGATGTTGTGAACAGAGCTACTAGTACAGCAAGTACGCCCCTGGTACAGCAAGTACGCCGCTGGTACAGCAAGTACTGTAAAAGCGATGGATGTGTGTGAAGGAGAGATGCTGGGTATATTGGGAGAACGATGCTGAATAGGAAGCTGCCAGGAAAGAGGAAAAGAGGAAGGCCACAGAGGAGGTTTATGGACGTGGTGAGGGAGGACATGCAGGTGGCTGATGTGACAGAGGAAGACGCAGAAGACAAGAAGAAATGGAAACGGATGATCCGCTGTGGCGACCCCTAACGGGAGGAGCCGAAAGTAGTATATATATATATATATATATATATATATATATATATATATATATATATATATATGTGTGTGTGTGTGTGTGTGTGTGTGTGTGTGTGTGTGTGTGTGTGTGTAATATATCTATACACACACACACACACACACGTATATATATAGCGGCCCCTTACCGATGGGCTCCAACACTGGTAAATGCTTTAATTGTCAAAGGTGGGATACTACACCCCCTTCCCTTTTAAGGTAAGAATATTGTGGCGAACGTAGAAGCAACGACAAAGGTAACTTTGCAGCCCCTTTATTGAACTCACACAGAAACAAGAACTTACAGAAATGTGTTACAATACATGGGGGTCATCTACTCGAACAACAAAGTTGTTCAGGGTTTCAGTTCCAAGGTTACACAACACAACAGAATGACAACTACAATTACACCACAACACATAGTAATCACATAAACACATAAAACCACATAAAACACTTACAAAACATTTAATAACAACTGACAATCTGCACGCAGTGCCTGATGGGTAAACCAGGACAATTGGCACAATTCTGACGGGGTAGCAACTTCGCTACATTACCCCCTCCAGCGTGTCGCCTGTCCTCAGCCGACAACAAAGTCCCTATAGCGAAGGGGAAGCCGTCTCCGCCGCCGCGGGGTCACGGGTCCCTGTTCCCCACTGTCTGTCCGGTTGGTAGGGCCTGTGGGTGTAGGAGGGACCGTCCCGGATGGGCTAAACTGATCTACAGGTTCTTCAGCCAAGGGGCGGTAAGGTGCCAAACAGTCCCGGTGCAGAACTACCACCCGCCCCCGGACACACAGTTTCACCCGGTACACAACATCTGAAAGCTGCTCCAACACCTCACAGGGCCCCACCCACTGGCTGGCGAGCTTGGGGGAGACTCCTCTCTTCCGGATTGGGTTGAAGACCCACACCTTTGCTCCTGGGGTGAAGGAGCGGCCCTGACAACGAGTGTCATATGCCCGCTTTTTTTTTTGCACCTGCCTGTTCCTGATGCTGCCGAGCAAACACTTGTGCCTCGGCCAGACGTTGTTGGAGGTCCCGCAGGTACTCGAAACCGGGTATCTTGGGAAGGTCAGTACCCGGGGGCGTGCCAAAGGCTAAGTCCACAGGGGTCCGCAGTTCTCTCCCGAACATGAGCGCGGCCGGTGTACACCCGGTACTTTCTTGTACCGCCGACCGGTACGCCCACAGGACCAGGGGTAGATGACAGTCCCAGTCTCGCTGGTGCCGTGAGGTGACAATAGCGAGTTGTGTTGTGAGCGTTCGATTGAACCTCTCCACCAGTCCGTCGCTCTGGGGGTGGAGGGGCGTGGTCCTGGTCTTCTTCACCCCCATGCGTTGACACACCTCAGCGAATACCTGTGCTTCGAAGTTCCGCCCCTGATCGCTGTGTATTTCTTCGGGCGCACCGAACCGACAGAACATCTCACACACCAGCCGCTCGGCTGTAGTGGCAGCGCTCTGGTCTGGGACCGCATACGCCTCAGACCATTTGGTAAAGTAGTCCATGGCCACAAGGACGTACCGGTTTCCGTTGTCTGTGGTGGGAAATGGGCCAAGAAAGTCCACACCGACCCGTTCCATGGGGGGCCCCCACCTGATCTTGTTGTAGAGGGGCATGGGAGCGTCTGGTTGGTCCTTTCTTGGCAGTGCAGGCATCACAACAGTGCACAAAAAGTTCAGTGTAATGCCTGCATCCGGCCCAGTGGAACCGTTGGCGCAGTTTGTTCAGCGTCTTTGCCACCCCATAGTGACCTGCCCCCACCGAGCCGTGGGCTGCCCGTAGCACTCGTTGGCGCCAGTCCTTGGGCACCAGTAACTGCCACACACTTCTTCCCCGGCCCGGCGCTTGCCAGACTCAGTACAACGGTCCATCACGCCGGGCCAAGGTGGCCCACTGGGAAAAGTAGGCCTTGGTCTCCACCGACATGGCAGAGACAGCTTGCCAGTGGGGGTGTGCCTTGGCGTCGACCCACTGTCCCACCCTGGCCAGGGTGGGATCACTATCCTGCGCTGTTTGCCACTCCTGCTTGTCCATTGCCATCAGCCACGCCTCCTCTGGCTCAACCTGCCGCGTGGTGGATACTTGGAGGATTGCTCTGTCTCGCTCCTCTTGGCGCTCACAATGTCTACAATCCTTGCGGGGACGACGGGAGAGGGCATCTGCATTGCTGTGCAGGCGCCCGGCTCGGTGCTGGGTCTCAAAGTCGTAGCTCTGCAGCTCCTCAATCCACGTAGCCACCTGGCCTTCGGGCTCCTTAAAGCTGAGCAGCCAGATCAGGGCCGCATGATCCGTCCGCAGGAGAAAGGTCTGGCCATAGAGATAGGGGCGAAAATGATTGAACGCCGCGACCACCGCCAGGAGCTCGCGTCGTGTAATGCAGTAATTGTGTTCAGGGCAGCTCAAGACACGACTGTAGTAAGCCACCACTCTCTCTCCCCCAGCAACTTCCTGAGACAGGACGGCCCCCAGCCCCACATTGCTGGCGTCTGTGTCCACGATGAAGCGGCACTTAGGATCAGGAAGGGCCAGGATGGGTGCAGTGATCAAGGCGGTGCGGAGCCGGGCAAAGGCGGCTGCACAGTTGTCGTCCCAGTGGAACTCCCGTCCCTTCTCGGTGAGACGGTGTAGGGGACTGGCAACGGAGGAAAAGTTGCGGACAAAACGTCGGTAGTAGGAGACGAGCCCCGTGAAGCTGCGCACCTCGCTGACGTTTCGCGGAACTGGCCATTTCTCGACCGCCTCCACCTTAGTAGGATCAGGGGCCACGCCCTCTGCCCCCACCACATGGCCCAAAAACTTGGTCTCACGTCGAAGGAGGTGGCATTTCTTGGGGTGCAGGCGCAGGCCCGCCCCCCCAATGGCTGGGAAGACCTGACGGAGGTTCTCTAGGGCAAGCTCGAAGTCAGCGGCATGAACCAGAAGGCCATCAAGGTAAACCACGCACCGGTTGCGGGGAATGTGAGCCAGCACCCTCTCCGTTAGTCTCTCGAACGTGGCGGGGTCATTGCAGAGACCAAAGGGCATCACACGAAACTGCCAGAGTCCCTGACCGATGGTGAAGGCCGTCTTGGGTCTGGCTTCTGGTGCCAGCTCCACCTGCCAGTAACCGCTCCGTAGGTCAAGTGAGCTGAACCACTGTGAACCTGCGATGTGGTCCAGAGCGTCGTCAATGCGGGGCAAGGGGTAGGAGTCCTTGCGAGTTGCATTGTTCAGCCGATGAAAGTCCACACAGAACCTCCAGGTGTCATCTTTCTTTTTGACCAGGATGGCAGGGGCGGCCCAAGGGCTATTGGATGGCTCTATCACCCCGGCCGCAGCCATCTCTAGAATCATCCGCTCTGCAGCTTCACGCTTGGCAAGCGCTAACCGGTAGGGTCGCAGTCTAATGGGTGGGGTTGTACCAGTGTCGATTGTGTGCTGCACCAGGTTGGTCTGGGTGCACTCCTCTTCGCGTGCAGCGAAAATCTCAGCGAACTGTTGGAGCAGGTCTTTCAGCTGTTGACTCTGCTGAGGGTCCAGCCCTTCACTGCTCCGCTGATACAGCTTCTGGATGGCGGCAACAGTGTCCGGCGAGGGTGTCTGAGGAACGGTAGCCTCGATGAGGGTCGTCGTCATTGTTGGTGGGCTAGGCAGTGTCGTCATCCCCTCGGTTGGCAGTGGAGATGGGGGCGGCGGCGGCATGGTGACAGGTGGAGTTGGCTGGATGTGGATACGTCCCACCTTCCTCTCTGGACGGCGCCGGAGGGCCAGGGTCTCTGTGCCAAGGTGAATGGCATTACTCGACACATCGACCAGAGCCCCCCGGCGAGTCAGCAAATCCAGCCCGATGATGCGAGGGTCTTGTATTTCAGCCAACCAAAACTCGTGGGTGGCTGCAACTTTCCCTGCCCGCACCTGCAGTGCTCTCTTCCCCAGCATGCTGGTTAGTTCCCCAGTCACAGTTCTGATTTTACGGGTGGTGGGCCTCCACTCTGTCTCTGGCAGCACCCCTGGACGCACAATGGAGATGGTGGACCCTGTGTCCACAAGGGCCCAGCAGCGGTGTCCACCAATGGAGCAACAAAGAGAGAGACCGTGTGCGTGGCCCACTCTGCCGATCTGGGAAGAGTTCTTAATGGGGGATATGGTCGGTCGGCTGGGTAGCAGTCTCCCCGCGGTGCCACCCCATTCTAGTTTTCCGACTGGGGAGTGCTACGGCGTCGTGGTGCAGGGGCAGGGCAGTCACGGGCCTTGTGCCTCGCTTCTCCACAGCGGTAGCATGGATCACGAGGCGACCAGGGTCTGAAGGGTGGTTGGCATCGGCCTGGTTGCTTTCGGCGTGGTGACGGACAAGCCTGGCAGACGACCCCTCTTTCGACGTCTCCTTCATCTGCGTGGACCTCAGCCTGACGCACTCGGGGTCTTGGTTGGTTGTGTGGGGCCATCACAGCCTCCACCCACTCTGCCTCTTCCAATGCAGTCTTGAAGGCTGTAGGTGCCGTGATGCGGAGGTGCTCCTTCAACCTCTCTGGGGTGAGCCCCTGGATGAAGGCACTCAGGGCTAACTCGTCACGAGCTGCTGGAT